>NW_027189142.1:502629-542470 GCF_040958095.1 Procambarus clarkii
TTGAGATATATATACATCTCAAATATCTCCACTTCCCGAGGGCGCCAGATAAGTGTGAGGTTAGTCTGCGTTTTTCATCAAGCCACTGTCAATGTGAGAGAACTTGTGTCCATGCTATAAGCCTATACTTGCATAAACCACAAGTGAAGATTAACAATCTTTGGACAACACCCACCAGTGGGACTCGAACCCAGAAAGCACAACTACCTTCCAGTAGCTGCCATAACTAGTACGCTTTAACCCACTACACCATCAGACCCTACAAAAGAAGTAGAGACTTCGATATATATATACATCTCAAATATCTCCACTTCCCGAGGGCGCCAGATAAGTGTGAGGTTAGTCTGCGTTTTTCATCAAGCCACTGTCAATGTGAGAGAACTCGTGTCCATGCTATAAGCCTATACTTGCATAAACCACAAGTGAAGATTAACAATCTTTGGACAACACCCACCAGTGGGACTTGAACCCAGAAAGCACAACTACCTTCCAGTAGCTGCCATAACTAGTACGCTTTAACCCACTACACCATCAGACCCTACAAAAGAAGTAGAGACTTCGAGATATATATACATCTCAAATATCTCCACTTCCCGAGGGCGCCAGATAAGTGTGAGGTTAGTCTGCGTTTTTCATCAAGCCACTGTCAATGTGAGAGAACTCGTGTCCATGCTATAAGCCTATACTTGCATAAACCACAAGTGAAGATAACAATCTTTGGACAACACCCACCAGTGGGACTCGAACCCAGAAAGCACAACTACCTTCCAGTAGCTGCCATAACTAGTATGCTTTAACCCACTACACCATCAGACCCTACAAAAGAAGTAGAGACTTCGAGATATATATACATCTCAAATATCTCCACTTCCCGAGGGCGCCAGATAAGTGTGAGGTTAGTCTGCGTTTTTCATCAAGCCACTGTCAATGTGAGAGAACTTGTGTCCATGCTATAAGCCTATACTTGCATAAACCACAAGTGAAGATTAACAATCTTTGGACAACACCCACCAGTGGGACTCGAACCCAGAAAGCACAACTACCTTCCAGTAGCTGCCATAACTAGTACGCTTTAGCCCACTACACTATCAGACCCTACAAAAGAAGTAGAGACTTCGAGATATATATACATCTCAAATATCTCCACTTCCCGAGGGCGCCAGATAAGTGTGAGGTTAGTCTGCGTTTTTCATCAAGCCACTGTCAATGTGAGAGAACTCGTGTCCATGCTATAAGCCTATACTTGCATAAACCACAAGTGAAGATTAACAATCTTTGGACAACACCCACCAGTGGGACTCGAACCCAGAAAGCACAACTACCTTCCAGTAGCTGCCATAACTAGTACGCTTTAACCCACTACACCATCAGACCCTACAAAAGAAGTAGAGACTTCGAGATATATATACATCTCAAATATCTCCACTTCCCGAGGGCGCCAGATAAGTGTGAGGTTAGTCTGCGTTTTTCATCAAGCCACTGTCAATGTGAGAGAACTCGTGTCCATGCTATAAGCCTATACTTGCATAAACCACAAGTGAAGATTAACAATCTTTGGACAACACCCACCAGTGGGACTTGAACCCAGAAAGCACAACTACCTTCCAGTAGCTGCCATAACTAGTACGCTTTAACCCACTACACCATCAGACCCTACAAAAGAAGTAGAGACTTCGAGATATATATACATCTCAAATATCTCCACTTCCCGAGGGCGCCAGATAAGTGTGAGGTTAGTCTGCGTTTTTCATCAAGCCACTGTCAATGTGAGAGAACTCGTGTCCATGCTATAAGCCTATACTTGCATAAACCACAAGTGAAGATAAACAATCTTTGGACAACACCCACCAGTGGGACTCGAACCCAGAAAGCACAACTACCTTCCAGTAGCTGCCATAACTAGTATGCTTTAACCCACTACACCATCAGACCCTAGAAAAGAAGTAGAGACTTCGAGATATATATACATCTCAAATATCTCCACTTCCCGAGGGCGCCAGATAAGTGTGAGGTTAGTCTGCGTTTTTCATCAAGCCACTGTCAATGTGAGAGAACTTGTGTCCATGCTATAAGCCTATACTTGCATAAACCACAAGTGAAGATTAACAATCTTTGGACAACACCCACCAGTGGGACTCGAACCCAGAAAGCACAACTACCTTCCAGTAGCTGCCATAACTAGTACGCTTTAACCCACTACACTATCAGACCCTACAAAAGAAGTAGAGACTTCGAGATATATATACATCTCAAATATCTCCACTTCCCGAGGGCGCCAGATAAGTGTGAGGTTAGTCTGCGTTTTTCATCAAGCCACTGTCAATGTGAGAGAACTCGTGTCCATGCTATAAGCCTATACTTGCATAAACCACAAGTGAAGATTAACAAACTTTGGACAACACCCACCAGTGGGACTCGAACCCAGAAAGCACAACTACCTTCCAGTAGCTGCCATAACTAGTACGCTTTAACCCACTACACCATCATACCCTACAAAAGAAGTAGAGACTTCGAGATATATATACATCTCAAATATCTCCACTTCCCGAGGGCGCCAGATAAGTGTGAGGTTAGTCTGCGTTTTTCATCAAGCCACTGTCAATGTGAGAGAACTTGTGTCCATGCTATAAGCCTATACTTGCATAAACCACAAGTGAAGATTAACAATCTTTGGACAACACCCACCAGTGGGACTCGAACCCAGAAAGCACAACTACCTTCCAGTAGCTGCCATAACTAGTATGTTTTAACCCACTACACCATCAGACCCTACAAAAGAAGTAGAGACTTCGAGATATATATACATCTCAAATATCTCCACTTCCCGAGGGCGCCAGATAAGTGTGAGGTTAGTCTGCGTTTTTCATCAAGCCACTGTCAATGTGAGAGAACTCGTGTCCATGCTATAAGCCTATACTTGCATAAACCACAAGTGAAGATTAACAATCTTTGGACAACACCCACCAGTGGGACGCGAACCCAGAAAGCACAACTACCTTCCAGTAGCTGCCATAACTAGTACGCTTTAACCCACTACACCATCAGACCCTACAAAAGAAGTAGAGACTTCGAGATATATATACATCTCAAATATCTCCACTTCCCGAGGGCGCCAGATAAGTGTGAGGTTTGTCTACGTTTTTCATCAAGCCACTGTCAATGTGAGAGAACTCGTGTCCATGCTATAAGCCTATACTTGCATAAACCACAAGTGAAGATTAACAATCTTTGGACAACACCCACCAGTGGGACTCGAACCCAGAAAGCACAACTACCTTCCAGTAGCTGCCATAACTAGTACGCTTTAACCCACTACACCATCAGGCCCTACAAAAGAAGAAGAGACTTTGAGATATATATACATCTCAAATATCTCCACTTCCCGAGGGCGCCAGATAAGTGTGAGGTTAGTCTGCGTTTTTCATCAAGCCACTGTCAATGTGAGAGAACTTGTGTCCATGCTATAAGCCTATACTTGCATAAACCACAAGTGAAGATTAACAATCTTTGGACAACACCCACCAGTGGGACTCGAACCCAGAAAGCACAACTACCTTCCAGTAGCTGCCATAACTAGTACGCTTTAACCCACTACACCATCAGACCCTACAAAAGAAGTAGAGACTTCGATATATATATACATCTCAAATATCTCCACTTCCCGAGGGCGCCAGATAAGTGTGAGGTTAGTCTGCGTTTTTCATCAAGCCACTGTCAATGTGAGAGAACTCGTGTCCATGCTATAAGCCTATACTTGCATAAACCACAAGTGAAGATTAACAATCTTTGGACAACACCCACCAGTGGGACTTGAACCCAGAAAGCACAACTACCTTCCAGTAGCTGTTATAACTAGTACGCTTTAACCCACTACACCATCAGACCCTACAAAAGAAGTAGAGACTTCGAGATATATATATATCTCAAATATCTCCACTTCCCGAGGGCGCCAGATAAGTGTGAGGTTAGTCTGCGTTTTTCATCAAGCCACTGTCAATGTGAGAGAACTCGTGTCCATGCTATAAGCCTATACTTGCATAAACCACAAGTGAAGATAAACAATCTTTGGACAACACCCACCAGTGGGACTCGAACCCAGAAAGCACAACTACCTTCCAGTAGCTGCCATAACTAGTATGCTTTAACCCACTACACCATCAGACCCTACAAAAGAAGTAGAGACTTCGAGATATATATACATCTCAAATATCTCCACTTCCCGAGGGCGCCAGATAAGTGTGAGGTTAGTCTGCGTTTTTCATCAAGCCACTGTCAATGTGAGAGAACTTGTGTCCATGCTATAAGCCTATACTTGCATAAACCACAAGTGAAGATTAACAATCTTTGGACAACACCCACCAGTGGGACTCGAACCCAGAAAGCACAACTACCTTCCAGTAGCTGCCATAACTAGTACGCTTTAACCCACTACACTATCAGACCCTACAAAAGAAGTAGAGACTTCGAGATATATATACATCTCAAATATCTCCACTTCCCGAGGGCGCCAGATAAGTGTGAGGTTAGTCTGCGTTTTTCATCAAGCCACTGTCAATGTGAGAGAACTCGTGTCCATGCTATAAGCCTATACTTGCATAAACCACAAGTGAAGATTAACAATCTTTGGACAACACCCACCAGTGGGACTCGAACCCAGAAAGCACAACTACCTTCCAGTAGCTGCCATAACTAGTACGCTTTAACCCACTACACCATCAGACCCTACAAAAGAAGTAGAGACTTCGAGATATATATACATCTCAAATATCTCCACTTCCCGAGGGCGCCAGATAAGTGTGAGGTTAGTCTGCGTTTTTCATCAAGCCACTGTCAATGTGAGAGAACTTGTGTCCATGCTATAAGCCTATACTTGCATAAACCACAAGTGAAGATTAACAATCTTTGGACAACACCCACCAGTGGGACGCGAACCCAGAAAGCACAACTACCTTCCAGTAGCTGCCATAACTAGTACGCTTTAACCCACTACACCATCAGACCCTACAAAAGAAGTAGAGACTTCGAGATATATATACATCTCAAATATCTCCACTTCCCGAGGGCGCCAGATAAGTGTGAGGTTTGTCTACGTTTTTCATCAAGCCACTGTCAATGTGAGAGAACTCGTGTCCATGCTATAAGCCTATACTTGCATAAACCACAAGTGAAGATTAACAATCTTTGGACAACACCCACCAGTGGGACTCGAACCCAGAAAGCACAACTACCTTCCAGTAGCTGCCATAACTAGTACGCTTTAACCCACTACACCATCAGGCCCTACAAAAGAAGAAGAGACTTTGAGATATATATACATCTCAAATATCTCCACTTCCCGAGGGCGCCAGATAAGTGTGAGGTTAGTCTGCGTTTTTCATCAAGCCACTGTCAATGTGAGAGAACTTGTGTCCATGCTATAAGCCTATACTTGCATAAACCACAAGTGAAGATTAACAATCTTTGGACAACACCCACCAGTGGGACTCGAACCCAGAAAGCACAACTACCTTCCAGTAGCTGCCATAACTAGTACGCTTTAACCCACTACACCATCAGACCCTACAAAAGAAGTAGAGACTTCGATATATATATACATCTCAAATATCTCCACTTCCCGAGGGCGCCAGATAAGTGTGAGGTTAGTCTGCGTTTTTCATCAAGCCACTGTCAATGTGAGAGAACTCGTGTCCATGCTATAAGCCTATACTTGCATAAACCACAAGTGAAGATTAACAATCTTTGGACAACACCCACCAGTGGGACTTGAACCCAGAAAGCACAACTACCTTCCAGTAGCTGTTATAACTAGTACGCTTTAACCCACTACACCATCAGACCCTACAAAAGAAGTAGAGACTTCGAGATATATATATATCTCAAATATCTCCACTTCCCGAGGGCGCCAGATAAGTGTGAGGTTAGTCTGCGTTTTTCATCAAGCCACTGTCAATGTGAGAGAACTCGTGTCCATGCTATAAGCCTATACTTGCATAAACCACAAGTGAAGATAAACAATCTTTGGACAACACCCACCAGTGGGACTCGAACCCAGAAAGCACAACTACCTTCCAGTAGCTGCCATAACTAGTATGCTTTAACCCACTACACCATCAGACCCTACAAAAGAAGTAGAGACTTCGAGATATATATACATCTCAAATATCTCCACTTCCCGAGGGCGCCAGATAAGTGTGAGGTTAGTCTGCGTTTTTCATCAAGCCACTGTCAATGTGAGAGAACTTGTGTCCATGCTATAAGCCTATACTTGCATAAACCACAAGTGAAGATTAACAATCTTTGGACAACACCCACCAGTGGGACTCGAACCCAGAAAGCACAACTACCTTCCAGTAGCTGCCATAACTAGTACGCTTTAACCCACTACACTATCAGACCCTACAAAAGAAGTAGAGACTTCGAGATATATATACATCTCAAATATCTCCACTTCCCGAGGGCGCCAGATAAGTGTGAGGTTAGTCTGCGTTTTTCATCAAGCCACTGTCAATGTGAGAGAACTCGTGTCCATGCTATAAGCCTATACTTGCATAAACCACAAGTGAAGATTAACAATCTTTGGACAACACCCACCAGTGGGACTCGAACCCAGAAAGCACAACTACCTTCCAGTAGCTGCCATAACTAGTACGCTTTAACCCACTACACCATCAGACCCTACAAAAGAAGTAGAGACTTCGAGATATATATACATCTCAAATATCTCCACTTCCCGAGGGCGCCAGATAAGTGTGAGGTTAGTCTGCGTTTTTCATCAAGCCACTGTCAATGTGAGAGAACTCGTGTCCATGCTATAAGCCTATACTTGCATAAACCACAAGTGAAGATTAACAATCTTTGGACAACACCCACCAGTGGGACTCGAACCCAGAAAGCACAACTACCTTCCAGTAGCTGCCATAACTAGTACGCTTTAACCCACAACACCATCAGACCCTACAAAAGAAGTAGAGACTTCGAGATATATATACATCTCAAAAATCTCCACTTCCCGAGGGCGCCAGATAAGTGTGAGGTTAGTCTGCGTTTTTCATCAAGCCACTGTCAATGTGAGAGAACTCGTGTCCATGCTATAAGCCTATACTTGCATAAACCACAAGTGAAGATTAACAATCTTTGGACAACACCCACCAGTGGGACTCGAACCCAGAAAGCACAACTACCTTCCAGTAGCTGCCATAACTAGTACGCTTTAACCCACTACACCATCAGACCCTACAAAAGAAGTAGAGACTTCGAGATATATATACATCTCAAATATCTCCACTTCCCGAGGGCGCCAGATAAGTGTGAGGTTAGTCTGCGTTTTTCATCAAGCCACTGTCAATGTGAGAGAACTCGTGTCCATGCTATAAGCCTATACTTGCATAAACCACAAGTGAAGATTAACAATCTTTGGACAACACCCACCAGTGGGACTCAAACCCAGAAAGCACAACTACCTTCCAGTAGCTGCCATAACTAGTACGCTTTAACCCACTACACCATCAGACCCTACAAAAGAAGTAGAGACTTCGAGATATATATACATCTCAAATATCTCCACTTCTCGAGGGCGCCAGATAAGTGTGAGGTTAGTCTGCGTTTTTTATCAAGCCATTGTCAATGTGAGAGAACTCGTGTCCATGCTATAAGCCTATACTTGCATAAACCACAAGTGAAGATTAACAATCTTTGGACAACACCCACCAGTGGGACTCGAACCCAGAAAGCACAACTACCTTCCAGTAGCTGCCATAACTAGTACGCTTTAACCCACTACACTATCAGACCCTACAAAAGAAGTAGAGACTTCGAGATATATATACATCTCAAATATCTCCACTTCCCGAGGGCGCCAGATAAGTGTGAGGTTAGTATGCAATTTTCATCAAGCCACTGTCAATGTGAGAGAACTTGTGTCCATGCTATAAGCCTATACTTGCATAAACCACAAGTGAAGATTAACAATCTTTGGACAAAACCCACCAGTGCTACTCGAACCCAGAAAGCACAACTACCTTCCAGTAGCTGCCATAACTAGTACGCTTTAACCCACTACACCATCAGACCCTACAAAAGAAGTAGAGACTTCGAGATATATATACATCTCAAATATCTCCACTTCCCGAGGGCGCCAGATAAGTGTGAGGTTAGTCTGCGTTTTTCATCAAGCCACTGTCAATGTGAGAGAACTCGTGTCCATGCTATAAGCCTATACTTGCATAAACCACAAGTGAAGATTAACAATCTTTGGACAACACCCACCAGTGGGACTCGAACCCAGAAAGCACAACTACCTTCCAGTAGCTGCCATAACTAGTACGCTTTAACCCACTACACCATCAGGCCCTACAAAAGAAGTAGAGACTTTGAGATATATATACATCTCAAATATCTCCACTTCCCGAGGGCGCCAGATAAGTGTGAGGTTAGTCTGCGTTTTTCATCAAGCCACTGTCAATGTGAGAGAACTTGTGTCCATGCTATAAGCCTATACTTGCATAAACCACAAGTGAAGATTAACAATCTTTGGACAACACCCACCAGTGGGACTCGAACCCAGAAAGCACAACTACCTTCCAGTAGCTGCCATAACTAGTACGCTTTAACCCACTACACCATCAGACCCTACAAAAGAAGTAGAGACTTCGATATATATATACATCTCAAATATCTCCACTTCCCGAGGGCGCCAGATAAGTGTGAGGTTAGTCTGCGTTTTTCATCAAGCCACTGTCAATGTGAGAGAACTCGTGTCCATGCTATAAGCCTATACTTGCATAAACCACAAGTGAAGATTAACAATCTTTGGACAACACCCACCAGTGGGACTTGAACCCAGAAAGCACAACTACCTTCCAGTAGCTGCCATAACTAGTACGCTTTAACCCACTACACCATCAGACCCTACAAAAGAAGTAGAGACTTCGAGATATATATACATCTCAAATATCTCCACTTCCCGAGGGCGCCAGATAAGTGTGAGGTTAGTCTGCGTTTTTCATCAAGCCACTGTCAATGTGAGAGAACTCGTGTCCATGCTATAAGCCTATACTTGCATAAACCACAAGTGAAGATAAACAATCTTTGGACAACACCCACCAGTGGGACTCGAACCCAGAAAGCACAACTACCTTCCAGTAGCTGCCATAACTAGTATGCTTTAACCCACTACACCATCAGACCCTACAAAAGAAGTAGAGACTTCGAGATATATATACATCTCAAATATCTCCACTTCCCGAGGGCGCCAGATAAGTGTGAGGTTAGTCTGCGTTTTTCATCAAGCCACTGTCAATGTGAGAGAACTTGTGTCCATGCTATAAGCCTATACTTGCATAAACCACAAGTGAAGATTAACAATCTTTGGACAACACCCACCAGTGGGACTCGAACCCAGAAAGCACAACTACCTTCCAGTAGCTGCCATAACTAGTACGCTTTAGCCCACTACACTATCAGACCCTACAAAAGAAGTAGAGACTTCGAGATATATATACATCTCAAATATCTCCACTTCCCGAGGGCGCCAGATAAGTGTGAGGTTAGTCTGCGTTTTTCATCAAGCCACTGTCAATGTGAGAGAACTCGTGTCCATGCTATAAGCCTATACTTGCATAAACCACAAGTGAAGATTAACAATCTTTGGACAACACCCACCAGTGGGACTCGAACCCAGAAAGCACAACTACCTTCCAGTAGCTGCCATAACTAGTACGCTTTAACCCACTACACCATCAGACCCTACAAAAGAAGTAGAGACTTCGAGATATATATACATCTCAAATATCTCCACTTCCCGAGGGCGCCAGATAAGTGTGAGGTTAGTCTGCGTTTTTCATCAAGCCACTGTCAATGTGAGAGAACTCGTGTCCATGCTATAAGCCTATACTTGCATAAACCACAAGTGAAGATTAACAATCTTTGGACAACACCCACCAGTGGGACTCGAACCCAGAAAGCACAACTACCTTCCAGTAGCTGCCATAACTAGTACGCTTTAACCCACTACACCATCAGACCCTACAAAAGAAGTAGAGACTTTGAGATATATATACATCTCAAATATCTCCACTTCCCGAGGGCGCCAGATAAGTGTGAGGTTAGTCTGCGTTTTTCATCAAGCCACTGTCAATGTGAGAGAACTTGTGTCCATGCTATAAGCCTATACTTGCATAAACCACAAGTGAAGATTAACAATCTTTGGACAACATCCACGAGTGGGACTCGAACCCAGAAAGCACAACTACCTTCCAGTAGCTGCCATAACTAGTACGCTTTAACCCACTACACCATCAGACCCTACAAAAGAAGTAGAGACTTTGAGATATATATACATCTCAAATATCTCCACTTCCCGAGGGCGCCAGATAAGTGTGAGGTTAGTCTGCGTTTTTCATCAAGCCACTGTCAATGTGAGAGAACTCGTGTCCATGCTATAAGCCTATACTTGCATAAACCACAAGTGAAGATTAACAATCTTTGGACAACACCCACCAGTGGGACTCGAACCCAGAAAGCACAACTACCTTCCAGTAGCTGCCATAACTAGTACGCTTTAACCCACTACACCATCAGACCCTACAAAAGAAGTAGAGACTTCGAGATATATATACATCTCAAATATCTCCACTTCCCGAGGGCGCCAGATAAGTGTGAGGTTAGTCTGCGTTTTTCATCAAGCCACTGTCAATGTGAGAGAACTCGTGTCCATGCTATAAGCCTATACTTGCATAAACCACAAGTGAAGATTAACAATCTTTGGAAAACACCCACCAGTGGGACTCAAACCCAGAAAGCACAACTACCTTCCAGTAGCTGCCATAACTAGTACGCTTTAACCCACTACACCATCAGACCCTACAAAAGAAGTAGAGACTTCGAGATATATATACATCTCAAATATCTCCACTTCTCGAGGGCGCCAGATAAGTGTGAGGTTAGTCTGCGTTTTTTATCAAGCCATTGTCAATGTGAGAGAACTCGTGTCCATGCTATAAGCCTATACTTGCATAAACCACAAGTGAAGATTAACAATCTTTGGACAACACCCACCAGTGGGACTCGAACCCAGAAAGCACAACTACCTTCCAGTAGCTGCCATAACTAGTACGCTTTAACCCACTACACTATCAGACCCTACAAAAGAAGTAGAGACTTCGAGATATATATACATCTCAAATATCTCCACTTCCCGAGGGCGCCAGATAAGTGTGAGGTTAGTATGCAATTTTCATCAAGCCACTGTCAATGTGAGAGAACTTGTGTCCATGCTATAAGCCTATACTTGCATAAACCACAAGTGAAGATTAACAATCTTTGGACAAAACCCACCAGTGCTACTCGAACCCAGAAAGCACAACTACCTTCCAGTAGCTGCCATAACTAGTACGCTTTAACCCACTACACCATCAGACCCTACAAAAGAAGTAGAGACTTCGAGATATATATACATCTCAAATATCTCCACTTCCCGAGGGCGCCAGATAAGTGTGAGGTTAGTCTGCGTTTTTCATCAAGCCACTGTCAATGTGAGAGAACTCGTGTCCATGCTATAAGCCTATACTTGCATAAACCACAAGTGAAGATTAACAATCTTTGGACAACACCCACCAGTGGGACGCGAACCCAGAAAGCACAACTACCTTCCAGTAGCTGCCATAACTAGTACGCTTTAACCCACTACACCATCAGACCCTTTAAAAGAAGTAGAGACTTCGAGATATATATACATCTCAAATATCTCCACTTCCCGAGGGCGCCAGATAAGTGTGAGGTTTGTCTGCGTTTTTCATCAAGCCACTGTCAATGTGAGAGAACTCGTGTCCATGCTCTAAGCCTATACTTGCATAAACCACAAGTGAAGATTAACAATCTTTGGACAACACCCACCAGTGGGACTCGAACCCAGAAAGCACAACTACCTTCCAGTAGCTGCCATAACTAGTACGCTTTAACCCACTACACCATCAGACCCTACAAAAGAAGTAGAGACTTTGAGATATATATACATCTCAAATATCTCCACTTCCCGAGGGCGCCAGATAAGTGTGAGGTTAGTCTGCGTTTTTCATCAAGCCACTGTCAATGTGAGAGAACTTGTGTCCATGCTATAAGCCTATACTTGCATAAACCACAAGTGAAGATTAACAATCTTTGGACAACATCCACGAGTGGGACTCGAACCCAGAAAGCACAACTACCTTCCAGTAGCTGCCATAACTAGTACGCTTTAACCCACTACACCATCAGACCCTACAAAAGAAGTAGAGACTTTGAGATATATATACATCTCAAATATCTCCACTTCCCGAGGGCGCCAGATAAGTGTGAGGTTAGTCTGCGTTTTTCATCAAGCCACTGTCAATGTGAGAGAACTTGTGTCCATGCTATAAGCCTATACTTGCATAAACCACAAGTGAAGATTAACAATCTTTGGACAACACCCACGAGTGGGACTCGAACCCAGAAAGCACAACTACCTTCCAGTAGCTGCCATAACTAGTACGCTTTAACCCACTACACCATCAGACCCTACAAAAGAAGTAGAGACTTCGAGATATATATACATCTCAAATATCTCCACTTCCCGAGGGCGCCAGATAAGTGTGAGGTTAGTCTGCGTTTTTCATCAAGCCACTGTCAATGTGAGAGAACTCGTGTCCATGCTATAAGCCTATACTTGCATAAACCACAAGTGAAGATTAACAATCTTTGGACAACACCCACCAGTGGGACTCGAACCCAGAAAGCACAACTACCTTCCAGTAGCTGACATAACTAGTACGCTTTAACCCACTACACCATCAGACCCTACAAAAGAAGTAGAGACTTCGAGATATATATACATCTCAAATATCTCCACTTCCCGAGGGCGCCAGATAAGTGTGAGTTAGTCGGCGTTTTTCATCAAGCCACTGTCAATGTGAGAGAACTCGTGTCCATGCTATAAGCCTATACTTGCATAAACCACAAGTGAAGATTAACAATCTTTGGACAACACCCACCAGTGGGACTCGAACCCAGAAAGCACAACTACCTTCCAGTAGCTGCCATAACTAGTACGCTTTAACCCACTACACCATCAGACCCTACAAAAGAAGTAGAGACTTCAAGATATATATACATCTCAAATATCTCCACTTCCCGAGGGCGCCAGATAAGTGTGAGGTTAGTCTGCGTTTTTCATCAAGCCACTGTCAATGTGAGAGAACTCGTGTCCATGCTATAAGCCTATACTTGCATAAACCACAAGTGAAGATTAACAATCTTTGGACAACACCCACCAGTGGGACTCGAACCCAGAAAGCACAACTACCTTCCAGTAGCTGACATAACTAGTACGCTTTAACCCACTACACCATCAGACCCTACAAAAGAAGTAGAGACTTCGAGATATATATACATCTCAAATATCTCCACTTCCCGAGGGCGCCAGATAAGTGTGAGTTAGTCGGCGTTTTTCATCAAGCCACTGTCAATGTGAGAGAACTCGTGTCCATGCTATAAGCCTATACTTGCATAAACCACAAGTGAAGATTAACAATCTTTGGACAACACCCACCAGTGGGACTCGAACCCAGAAAGCACAACTACCTTCCAGTAGCTGCCATAACTAGTACGCTTTAACCCACTACACCATCAGACCCTACAAAAGAAGTAGAGACTTCAAGATATATATACATCTCAAATATCTCCACTTCCCGAGGGCGCCAGATAAGTGTGAGGTTAG
Source organism: Procambarus clarkii (assembly GCF_040958095.1). Lineage (NCBI taxonomy): Eukaryota > Metazoa > Arthropoda > Malacostraca > Decapoda > Cambaridae > Procambarus > Procambarus clarkii. The sequence goes on from NW_027189142.1 coordinate 516,362, forward strand.
TCTGCGTTTTTCATCAAGCCACTGTCAATGTGAGAGAACTTGTGTCCATGCTATAAGCCTATACTTGCATAAACCACAAGTGAAGATAAACAATCTTTGGACAACACCCACCAGTGGGACTCGAACCCAGAAAGCACAACTACCTTCCAGTAGCTGCCATAACTAGTATGCTTTAACCCACTACACCATCAGACCCTACAAAAGAAGTAGAGACTTCGAGATATATATACATCTCAAATATCTCCACTTCCCGAGGGCGCCAGATAAGTGTGAGGTTAGTCTGCGTTTTTCATCAAGCCACTGTCAATGTGAGAGAACTTGTGTCCATGCTATAAGCCTATACTTGCATAAACCACAAGTGAAGATTAACAATCTTTGGACAACACCCACCAGTGGGACTCGAACCCAGAAAGCACAACTACCTTCCAGTAGCTGCCATAACTAGTACGCTTTAACCCACTACACTATCAGACCCTACAAAAGAAGTAGAGACTTCGAGATATATATACATCTCAAATATCTCCACTTCCCGAGGGCGCCAGATAAGTGTGAGGTTAGTCTGCGTTTTTCATCAAGCCACTGTCAATGTGAGAGAACTTGTGTCCATGCTATAAGCCTATACTTGCATAAACCACAAGTGAAGATTAACAATCTTTGGACAACACCCACGAGTGGGACTCGAACCCAGAAAGCACAACTACCTTCCAGTAGCTGCCATAACTAGTACGCTTTAACCCACTACACCATCAGACCCTACAAAAGAAGTAGAGACTTTGAGATATATATACATCTCAAATATCTCCACTTCCCGAGGGCGCCAGATAAGTGTGAGGTTAGTCTGCGTTTTTCATCAAGCCACTGTCAATGTGAGAGAACTTGTGTCCATGCTATAAGCCTATACTTGCATAAACCACAAGTGAAGATTAACAATCTTTGGACAACACCCACGAGTGGGACTCGAACCCAGAAAGCACAACTACCTTCCAGTAGCTGCCATAACTAGTACGCTTTAACCCACTACACCATCAGACCCTACAAAAGAAGTAGAGACTTCGAGATATATATACATCTCAAATATCTCCACTTCCCGAGGGCGCCAGATAAGTGTGAGGTTAGTCTGCGTTTTTCATCAAGCCACTGTCAATGTGAGAGAACTCGTGTCCATGCTATAAGCCTATACTTGCATAAACCACAAGTGAAGATTAACAATCTTTGGACAACACCCACCAGTGGGACTTGAACCCAGAAAGCACAACTACCTTCCAGTAGCTGCCATAACTAGTACGCTTTAACCCACTACACCATCAGACCCTACAAAAGAAGTAGAGACTTCGAGATATATATACATCTCAAATATCTCCACTTCCCGAGGGCGCCAGATAAGTGTGAGGTTAGTCTGCGTTTTTCATCAAGCCACTGTCAATGTGAGAGAACTCGTGTCCATGCTATAAGCCTATACTTGCATAAACCACAAGTGAAGATTAACAATCTTTGGACAACACCCACCAGTGGGACTCGAACCCAGAAAGCACAACTACCTTCCAGTAGCTGACATAACTAGTGTGAGGAGGTGGTTCACCAGCTCACTTACAATAGTGCTCTTATGCCTGTGGGAGCCAGTACACTTGTTAAGTGCACTTGTTAAGTGGGCGGACTTACGTTTTGTACCAGCAACCGAAACATCTAGTGTTTGGGCTCATGTGAGAGCCCCAGTCATCAGCAGTCCATAAATGTTACCCTGGCCGGGGTGGCATGTCTGTGGACAGTGCTAGAGCTGATAGCATCATCTCATTGTATGGCATGGAGCCAGACAACTTTGCGCGCGAACGCCTAGGCCGCAGGCGTGGGGTGAAACATGTGGGGCCCCACGCTCGCCGGCCACTTGAGTGGTTGTCATGGAGACAGCCGCCATCTTAGTAAACATCTTGAGCCGCCATGTTGGTCGGCCATCTTGGAGCTGCCCTAGGGGCTATGCTACACCGTCGCTGATTGGAGGAGAGGGGTAGGCCGCTGTATGCCTTCCTCTCATTGGTTATTTCGAGAAGGACGCGGGAAGAGCCGGTGTGAGCAGCATTCTGAACTCAGCCGCCACCTTGTCAAGACGCATCCTGTACTCAATTCGGCCAAATTGGAGTATAGGGCGTCGTGGTGGCTGGACTACAACTGCTGATGCATCCTGCTTCACCTACGACATCGGTCGTCACAGAATCCGGCCGAGGTCGTCGCTTGGAGGGGTTTAAGACATTATTGTATGCAGGGGGTAGAGGTACAGTGATCTGGGATCGTGGGGAAATGTGCATACGAGCAGCAACAGACTCGTAGATCCCATACCAGTGATGATTAGACTTGCTAGTGCTCTGTAGCAGTCGATGGGAACGGGGAGATTCGTGTCAGTGTTAAGGCAATTTCCCAAGGTTGGTGTGAGACGCTATCGTTGTGCGTGTCACCTGGGTATGAACGCTTCACTTCACCGGGGAGTCGAGGGTGCGAACTCAGCCGTGTTGAGTGTGAGGGGTTCGAGTGTGCGCCAATTTTCTGTATAAGTACCACGTAAGGAACTACCGCCGCCTACGCCACCCGGAGCGAGCCAGCCACCTATAGCGGGGTGCCTGATGTATGGGAATGGTGTGTAAAGCCGGCAGTGTGAATGAGTAAGTACCTATGTGTGTATTTCGGTGATTAGTAGTCTCTAAAGCTTGAATTCGAGGTCAAGTGTTCCGTCACATTGTCACGCAGCACCTGTTCAGGTGGAGTGAATTGTGGGCGAGGAGATTAATCACCTGTGTTGTCATCTTGTCAGTCCAGAGGGACTTGGTGTACACAGACGTACAGTGTGTGTGTGTGTGTGGGTACACACGGGAACACAGAATATACATAGATTAGCCAAGGACTGAGAAGGTGTCCATGTAATAAATTCTTTTATTTCATTGTGGTAATCATTTTTGATCGTCCGTGGGACGGAGTGATATCATTTCCATGTGTGGTCTTGCAGGTGTGGAATTCCAACACTGAGCGCTCAGGTATGTGTAACGCCAGTGATTCCTGGCAATGATTATTGTGGAGTGTGCCACAGTGTGGCTTAAATTTCTTGTAGTGTTCCCAGGGCCGTGACAAGTGTGATTTATATAAATATATATATTGTGGTTGCAGTATTAATTAACGTAATTTTGGTGAGGTTTGGTGAGTGACGAGGCCGTCTAGAGAGACCGCCCCCGCTCTGTCGAGTAACGTAACTCTCGAGTGTTTATCGGCATGCGTGACCGATAAATCACTCACCCATGTGATTTAAGGAGTGTGAGATTCTCCTTAGTGTTCCCAATAACGTTTGATAGCTGTAGGCTACATGTGTCAGCGGTAATTATATATATATATATATAATCGTAGTGTCACGGTGCCCAGTGTTAATGTGTTATTTACTGTGTGGTGATTGCAATATAGTGACCTATGTTCTAGGGGTCATTTGCAGCAGTAAGTAAGTGTGTGCAGAGTTCTAATATTTGGGAATTAGAGTACTTGCCGTGTGTGTTATTGCAAAGGGGGTTGTTATTTGATGGTGATTGTTGCTAGTGTTGAGCAATCACCATATGTGATTGCAGTTCAGTAAAACCATTGTGGGGCAGTGTTCTAGAGGGTTCATGTCCTGTATGTTATTTTGCTAGATTCTGCAGTATTGTAACGTAAATCACTGTGATTTGTTAGTGTGATTTGTCATTGTCGTGGGGGAACTCGGCTGTAGACGAGTACTTGGGTACGCATATATTCTCCTGGTTATCTGGTAGGACATCGAAGTCCAGTATTCAGTGAGGTGATTGCGAGGCAATTAATATAACGTAACCAAGGGAACGCCCATTGCTTTAAGAGAATTTGTTCTTTGACAATTTGAGTAACGTAGAATACGTTTGGGTTAATTTACTTTCCTGTAAGCAGCTACGGTAGTCTCGAGGAGCCTAGCCATCAGCCAGATAAGAATTAGAGTATTGTCTGTCGTAATTAACGGTCAGTGGGCCGGGTAATTGACGTGTTTCAGGAAGTCAAAGTAATTAATCTCGATCCTTGTTTGATCGACTCACACGAAGGCTACATTGTTCCATTAACGTAACGTCGTTATCTGCCCGGAAGTACCGGCACTTGATTGACTCGTGAGAGGAGTAGCGTCATTTTAAAATAACGTAAACGTGGGGCTAATTACTGTTATTAGTCGCCTGAATTGGTCTGAGTATGGAAGGCTCAGACGGAATTCGTACCTTAATGTAAATTGCTGAGCCAGTGTGAAAGGTTGCGTATTTTAATTGTTTAATTATTGATCTTGAGGATAGTAATTAATTACTCTAAAGGTAATCACGAGTGATTACCGTTCTCTTAGCACTTTGGACATTGCAAATCAGAGTTTACCATCGCTGAGTGATTAGTAACCGATTAACGTAAATTAACGTAACTAGTAGAGATTAATCAGCTGTCTGGAAGTACAGGGATTAATGGGATTTTCTCACTGAATGCTCGACGGGTAGAGTGTTGTTTGATTTCCGCGTTACTAGTGACAGTTGTAAGAGTTGTTAATTTAACGTAAATGTTACCTTGTTATTAACGTAAATGTTATTGTGTTATTAACGTAAATCAATTGTTATTGATTGTTGATCGTCCGTGGGACGGAGTGTTAACGTAAGGATTAATTTGAGGAAGGGTGCTGGAGTTGCCAGTGAACCCATTAGTTATTGTTGTCATTGAAAGACTACTGATTTGATTGCATTGCAACCGCTGTTGCAGGAGTAGACTGCACTGAGGCGTAGAACAGTTAGGAGGTTACTGGAGACGTATTTCAGAACCCACTGTGTCATTTGTTGTAATTGTGATTATAGATCTGTTAGTTCTTGCTTGCTTGTTGATTCCTCTGTGGTCACGCTTATGTTCGAGTTAGTTCATTATGCAGTCCGAGGGGCTAGTGTCTAGCTGTCATTGATAGTGTCACAGGAAGGATTTCGAGTAACGTCATTGACATTTCTTTTGTTTTGTTGTAGTAGTTAGTACTTTATTGAATAAACTAAGTTGTTATGGTTAACACTGTCTTTTCGTTACACCCCCACACATTATTATTGTTATGCAAATGTTCTTCACACTCGACTAACATTGAGACGAATTTTCTGAGCTTTGGATCAAATATACGGCACCACACAACAATAAATTATTGTTGTGAGAGCCCGTGACCTACTCGTTAGATTCGCTTCGGCGATTGGCGAAGGTCGGCGGCCTAAGTGGGGGGGATTTCAATTTTCATTGGGGTCTCGGCGTTTGCTCGCGCCTAGTCAATTGTTCATACATGGTCCCAAAGTGAGGAATGAGCTGGTTACTACACTGGTGTGTTAGCTAAGCAAGTCCTTCCTCAGGCGACCTAGTTGAATATCACGACAGGAATAAAGGTTAAAGAATAAAGAAAGTTCTTAGAAATTTTCCGAGCTAAAATTCCTTATACCAATTTTAATTTATTCCAAAACTTCTCACAAGTAAGTTAAATACAAAACTCTCACAGCGTGGCGCCCAACGTGGGGCCGTAGACTTTTGATTCATAATCAGAAAAGTAAGATTCATCAAGTTGAGAAACCTGTGAAGAAAGGTGTGCAGAACATTGCAGAACAATATTGCTGTGGGTGTGTATGTTGTCGGTTAGCAGGATTAGGTACACACACACCACACACCCAGAATGGATGAGGATTATAGAAAGAAGTATGTATATCTGTATGTGACTAAGTATGGCGTGCTGCCAAAGGATAGAAACAGTCGTACAGATGAGGAATGTAGACGGTATGTTGAGGACCATAATGCCTATGTACGGCGTCTATGTCTAGAAAGAGCAAACAGAAGTGATCTAGGGGACAAGGGAGTTCCCCTAGCCGACCGTGGTATAGTCGGTATGTCAGGGGGTGTGGGATTGAGTCCACCCCAGGAGAAGGAAGGGGAGTCGCGACCCCAGCCTAGGCTAAGGACTGATTCCTTGGGCCACAGAAACGTTTCGTTGGAAGTAGTCAATCAGATACCAGAACCTCTCAGGAGGGGGACTGAACAACCCCAGGAGGAAATTACTTTAGAGTACCTAGCAGCTCAAGCTGATGCTATGAAACTGCAAAGAGAGGATAAGGCCAAATTTGTGGCTTACATGTGGAATGCCCACCACGAGAGATTGACTAGATTGGAAATTGCAAGAGTGCAATCCGAGGCAAGGACGGGGAGTCAAGCCCCTCCTGCCGCGCCAAGCTCAGAGGTACCGGCGCTGGAAGTAGAGGTACATCCTCTATTGCCAAGAGAGGAGAAGATCGATCCTAGGGATGCATACCTAGATCGATGTGTGACGAAGGTTGAAAAGTTTACTCAAGCTCCATGTAAGGGAGCCAAACCTAAAGAAAGTAAGTCTAAGGGACACCAACAGAAACCCAAGGTTAAGGGACCCAGGTGCTTCACATGCAACATGGCAGGTCACCGAGCAGCTAAGTGCCCGAGCAACACTAGGCTTAAGACTAAGAAGGTGACCAAGGTGCAAGTTACAGGCATGAGTACCGTGGGAGGTGATGCCCTAAGAGACACACTCGAGTTAACTAGAGGAAGAGTTAATGGGCAATGGACGAGTGTCTTTCGAGACCGGGGTGCTACAGTTAACATGGTCAGGAGCAGTTTGGTTGAGCCTGAGAGTAGAACAGGTCGAACCCTCCGTGTCCAGTACCCAGATGGCACTGGTAAGGACATGGAAGAAGTGTCCGTGTTGGTAGACACCCCATATATCAAAGGTAAGATCAAAGCTGCGCTAAGTAGAAAGGCAGTGTATGGACTTTTGATAGGTAATACTCCTGGTATAGAGAACCAGGTGGGTCTGTCCTGTGGAAATGACCCAGAGGAAACAGGAACAGGTGAGAGGAAGGTTAAACCCGCTGGCGTTGACACCAAGCGTCAGCCGGCCGGTGAAGCAGAGATCACCGCCGCCCAGACAGAAGAAGAGGCGCATCAGGTGAAAGGAAACCGGAGCCATCCTCCTCTCCCTATTGCACAGAAAACGAGAACTGATTCAGAGGGACTCAGATGGGTCTCACCAGCTGACGGCGATGTCACACGGCCGCCAGCTGAGGAAGTCAAGGTCGCCTCTTATCAGGCGAAAGATCAGGTGCATGAGGAAAAAGGGAAAAAGAACAATTTTCCTTCTTTCATTTCACAGAAAACGGGGGTGAGCCCAGTGAGACGGGTGTGGCCCGGATCAGGTGATCCCGCCACAACCTGTCAGCCAGCCAGACCCGCGAGGGTTAACACCACTCACGAGAGTAAACGTCTGCTTGATGTTACCAGTGGTGAGGCTAAGGTAGCTGTGGTTCCCACAAGTGAAGTGGATAGTCTGGACCAATCTTTCAGGCTGTTGGAAGATCGTTCAGACAAACGAACGGTCGCTGAGAGATTGAAGAACGAGCAGGTCAGTGACCAAGTGCTCAGTGAGGGGCGAGGTTTGACAGCTGCTGAAGAGGCCTCAGCCCAGTCAACTCAGTCGGTAGAGCAACCCGGTCTGAGAGTGACAGACAGACAGGAAGAAAGACCCTGTCACCGGGAAGTCAAGACAGTCTGCTAACTGTCGGGATTGTGTCGGTAGGGTAGGGAAGGTGTTGAGTCTGTACTTCATTGGTAAGTCCATCCCAGTGTGCTACCTATTGTGTCCAGTATGACACAGACCTGTGGGGCGAGAGTGTGAAGGGACTGAGGAAGGGAAGCTGCGAGGCGTTGAGCCGGCTTAACCTGGACCCAGAACCTGAGCACGACCGCACTATGGTCAGGAAGTACCACCCTGGACGAGCCAGTGACGTCACATCTTGTCCCGCCAGCCACCGACGTCAACAGAAAACGGATGAATCACCACCACCACCCAGCCGCCGTGCACTTAATTAAGAGCCAAGTGTAAGTGGCTGGTGATTTTTAGATGAAATTTTCCTCCGGGAAATTTTATCTTTTTGGTGGGGAGTTATGTGAGGAGGTGGTTCACCAGCTCACTTACAATAGTGCTCTTATGCCTGTGGGAGCCAGTACACTTGTTAAGTGCACTTGTTAAGTGGGCGGACTTACGTTTTGTACCAGCAACCGAAACATCTAGTGTTTGGGCTCATGTGAGAGCCCCAGTCATCAGCAGTCCATAAATGTTACCCTGGCCGGGGTGGCATGTCTGTGGACAGTGCTAGAGCTGATAGCATCATCTCATTGTATGGCATGGAGCCAGACAACTTTGCGCGCGAACGCCTAGGCCGCAGGCGTGGGGTGAAACATGTGGGGCCCCACGCTCGCCGGCCACTTGAGTGGTTGTCATGGAGACAGCCGCCATCTTAGTAAACATCTTGAGCCGCCATGTTGGTCGGCCATCTTGGAGCTGCCCTAGGGGCTATGCTACACCGTCGCTGATTGGAGGAGAGGGGTAGGCCGCTGTATGCCTTCCTCTCATTGGTTATTTCGAGAAGGACGCGGGAAGAGCCGGTGTGAGCAGCATTCTGAACTCAGCCGCCACCTTGTCAAGACGCATCCTGTACTCAATTCGGCCAAATTGGAGTATAGGGCGTCGTGGTGGCTGGACTACAACTGCTGATGCATCCTGCTTCACCTACGACATCGGTCGTCACAGAATCCGGCCGAGGTCGTCGCTTGGAGGGGTTTAAGACATTATTGTATGCAGGGGGTAGAGGTACAGTGATCTGGGATCGTGGGGAAATGTGCATACGAGCAGCAACAGACTCGTAGATCCCATACCAGTGATGATTAGACTTGCTAGTGCTCTGTAGCAGTCGATGGGAACGGGGAGATTCGTGTCAGTGTTAAGGCAATTTCCCAAGGTTGGTGTGAGACGCTATCGTTGTGCGTGTCACCTGGGTATGAACGCTTCACTTCACCGGGGAGTCGAGGGTGCGAACTCAGCCGTGTTGAGTGTGAGGGGTTCGAGTGTGCGCCAATTTTCTGTATAAGTACCACGTAAGGAACTACCGCCGCCTACGCCACCCGGAGCGAGCCAGCCACCTATAGCGGGGTGCCTGATGTATGGGAATGGTGTGTAAAGCCGGCAGTGTGAATGAGTAAGTACCTATGTGTGTATTTCGGTGATTAGTAGTCTCTAAAGCTTGAATTCGAGGTCAAGTGTTCCGTCACATTGTCACGCAGCACCTGTTCAGGTGGAGTGAATTGTGGGCGAGGAGATTAATCACCTGTGTTGTCATCTTGTCAGTCCAGAGGGACTTGGTGTACACAGACGTACAGTGTGTGTGTGTGTGTGGGTACACACGGGAACACAGAATATACATAGATTAGCCAAGGACTGAGAAGGTGTCCATGTAATAAATTCTTTTATTTCATTGTGGTAATCATTTTTGATCGTCCGTGGGACGGAGTGATATCATTTCCATGTGTGGTCTTGCAGGTGTGGAATTCCAACACTGAGCGCTCAGGTATGTGTAACGCCAGTGATTCCTGGCAATGATTATTGTGGAGTGTGCCACAGTGTGGCTTAAATTTCTTGTAGTGTTCCCAGGGCCGTGACAAGTGTGATTTATATAAATATATATATTGTGGTTGCAGTATTAATTAACGTAATTTTGGTGAGGTTTGGTGAGTGACGAGGCCGTCTAGAGAGACCGCCCCCGCTCTGTCGAGTAACGTAACTCTCGAGTGTTTATCGGCATGCGTGACCGATAAATCACTCACCCATGTGATTTAAGGAGTGTGAGATTCTCCTTAGTGTTCCCAATAACGTTTGATAGCTGTAGGCTACATGTGTCAGCGGTAATTATATATATATATATATAATCGTAGTGTCACGGTGCCCAGTGTTAATGTGTTATTTACTGTGTGGTGATTGCAATATAGTGACCTATGTTCTAGGGGTCATTTGCAGCAGTAAGTAAGTGTGTGCAGAGTTCTAATATTTGGGAATTAGAGTACTTGCCGTGTGTGTTATTGCAAAGGGGGTTGTTATTTGATGGTGATTGTTGCTAGTGTTGAGCAATCACCATATGTGATTGCAGTTCAGTAAAACCATTGTGGGGCAGTGTTCTAGAGGGTTCATGTCCTGTATGTTATTTTGCTAGATTCTGCAGTATTGTAACGTAAATCACTGTGATTTGTTAGTGTGATTTGTCATTGTCGTGGGGGAACTCGGCTGTAGACGAGTACTTGGGTACGCATATATTCTCCTGGTTATCTGGTAGGACATCGAAGTCCAGTATTCAGTGAGGTGATTGCGAGGCAATTAATATAACGTAACCAAGGGAACGCCCATTGCTTTAAGAGAATTTGTTCTTTGACAATTTGAGTAACGTAGAATACGTTTGGGTTAATTTACTTTCCTGTAAGCAGCTACGGTAGTCTCGAGGAGCCTAGCCATCAGCCAGATAAGAATTAGAGTATTGTCTGTCGTAATTAACGGTCAGTGGGCCGGGTAATTGACGTGTTTCAGGAAGTCAAAGTAATTAATCTCGATCCTTGTTTGATCGACTCACACGAAGGCTACATTGTTCCATTAACGTAACGTCGTTATCTGCCCGGAAGTACCGGCACTTGATTGACTCGTGAGAGGAGTAGCGTCATTTTAAAATAACGTAAACGTGGGGCTAATTACTGTTATTAGTCGCCTGAATTGGTCTGAGTATGGAAGGCTCAGACGGAATTCGTACCTTAATGTAAATTGCTGAGCCAGTGTGAAAGGTTGCGTATTTTAATTGTTTAATTATTGATCTTGAGGATAGTAATTAATTACTCTAAAGGTAATCACGAGTGATTACCGTTCTCTTAGCACTTTGGACATTGCAAATCAGAGTTTACCATCGCTGAGTGATTAGTAACCGATTAACGTAAATTAACGTAACTAGTAGAGATTAATCAGCTGTCTGGAAGTACAGGGATTAATGGGATTTTCTCACTGAATGCTCGACGGGTAGAGTGTTGTTTGATTTCCGCGTTACTAGTGACAGTTGTAAGAGTTGTTAATTTAACGTAAATGTTACCTTGTTATTAACGTAAATGTTATTGTGTTATTAACGTAAATCAATTGTTATTGATTGTTGATCGTCCGTGGGACGGAGTGTTAACGTAAGGATTAATTTGAGGAAGGGTGCTGGAGTTGCCAGTGAACCCATTAGTTATTGTTGTCATTGAAAGACTACTGATTTGATTGCATTGCAACCGCTGTTGCAGGAGTAGACTGCACTGAGGCGTAGAACAGTTAGGAGGTTACTGGAGACGTATTTCAGAACCCACTGTGTCATTTGTTGTAATTGTGATTATAGATCTGTTAGTTCTTGCTTGCTTGTTGATTCCTCTGTGGTCACGCTTATGTTCGAGTTAGTTCATTATGCAGTCCGAGGGGCTGGTGTCTAGCTGTCATTGATAGTGTCACAGGAAGGATTTCGAGTAACGTCATTGACATTTCTTTTGTTTTGTTGTAGTAGTTAGTACTTTATTGAATAAACTAAGTTGTTATGGTTAACACTGTCTTTTCGTTACACCCCCACACATTATTATTGTTATGCAAATGTTCTTCACACTCGACTAACATTGAGACGAATTTTCTGAGCTTTGGATCAAATATACGGCACCACACAACAATAAATTATTGTTGTGAGAGCCCGTGACCTACTCGTTAGATTCGCTTCGGCGATTGGCGAAGGTCGGCGGCCTAAGTGGGGGGGATTTCAATTTTCATTGGGGTCTCGGCGTTTGCTCGCGCCTAGTCAATTGTTCATACATGGTCCCAAAGTGAGGAATGAGCTGGTTACTACACTGGTGTGTTAGCTAAGCAAGTCCTTCCTCAGGCGACCTAGTTGAATATCACGACAGGAATAAAGGTTAAAGAATAAAGAAAGTTCTTAGAAATTTTCCGAGCTAAAATTCCTTATACCAATTTTAATTTATTCCAAAACTTCTCACAAGTTAAAAAACAACACAAACTCTCACAACTAGTACGCTTTAACCCACTACACCATCAGACCCTACAAAAGAAGTAGAGACTTCGAGATATATATACATCTCAAATATCTCCACTTCCCGAGGGCGCCAGATAAGTGTGAGTTAGTCGGCGTTTTTCATTAAGCCACTGTCAATGTGAGAGAACTCGTGTCCATGCTATAAGCCTATACTTGCATAAACCACAAGTGAAGATTAACAATCTTTGGACAAAACCCACCAGTGCTACTCGAACCCAGAAAGCACAACTACCTTCCAGTAGCTGCCATAACTAGTACGCTTTAACCCACTACACCATCAGACCCTACAAAAGAAGTAGAGACTTCGAGATATATATACATCTCAAATATCTCCACTTCCCGAGGGCGCCAGATAAGTGTGAGGTTAGTCTGCGTTTTTCATCAAGCCACTGTCAATGTGAGAGAACTCGTGTCCATGCTATAAGCCTATACTTGCATAAACCACAAGTGAAGATTAACAATCTTTGGACAACACCCACCAGTGGGACTCGAACCCAGAAAGCACAACTACCTTCCAGTAGCTGCCATAACTAGTACGCTTTAACCCACTACACCATCAGGCCCTACAAAAGAAGTAGAGACTTTGAGATATATATACATCTCAAATATCTCCACTTCCCGAGGGCGCCAGATAAGTGTGAGGTTAGTCTGCGTTTTTCATCAAGCCACTGTCAATGTGAGAGAACTTGTGTCCATGCTATAAGCCTATACTTGCATAAACCACAAGTGAAGATTAACAATCTTTGGACAACACCCACCAGTGGGACTCGAACCCAGAAAGCACAACTACCTTCCAGTAGCTGCCATAACTAGTACGCTTTAACCCACTACACCATCAGACCCTACAAAAGAAGTAGAGACTTCGATATATATATACATCTCAAATATCTCCACTTCCCGAGGGCGCCAGATAAGTGTGAGGTTAGTCTGCGTTTTTCATCAAGCCACTGTCAATGTGAGAGAACTCGTGTCCATGCTATAAGCCTATACTTACATAAACCACAAGTGAAGATTAACAATCTTTGGACAACACCCACCAGTGGGACTTGAACCCAGAAAGCACAACTACCTTCCAGTAGCTGCCATAACTAGTACGCTTTAACCCACTACACCATCAGACCCTACAAAAGAAGTAGAGACTTCGAGATATATATACATCTCAAATATCTCCACTTCCCGAGGGCGCCAGATAAGTGTGAGGTTAGTCTGCGTTTTTCATCAAGCCACTGTCAATGTGAGAGAACTCGTGTCCATGCTATAAGCCTATACTTGCATAAACCACAAGTGAAGATAAACAATCTTTGGACAACACCCACCAGTGGGACTCGAACCCAGAAAGCACAACTACCTTCCAGTAGCTGCCATAACTAGTATGCTTTAACCCACTACACCATCAGACCCTACAAAAGAAGTAGAGACTTCGAGATATATATACATCTCAAATATCTCCACTTCCCGAGGGCGCCAGATAAGTGTGAGGTTAGTCTGCGTTTTTCATCAAGCCACTGTCAATGTGAGAGAACTTGTGTCCATGCTATAAGCCTATACTTGCATAAACCACAAGTGAAGATTAACAATCTTTGGACAACACCCACCAGTGGGACTCGAACCCAGAAAGCACAACTACCTTCCAGTAGCTGCCATAACTAGTACGCTTTAACCCACTACACTATCAGACCCTACAAAAGAAGTAGAGACTTCGAGATATATATACATCTCAAATATCTCCACTTCCCGAGGGCGCCAGATAAGTGTGAGGTTAGTCTGCGTTTTTCATCAAGCCACTGTCAATGTGAGAGAACTCGTGTCCATGCTATAAGCCTATACTTGCATAAACCACAAGTGAAGATTAACAATCTTTGGACAACACCCACCAGTGGGACTCGAACCCAGAAAGCACAACTACCTTCCAGTAGCTGCCATAACTAGTACGCTTTAACCCACTACACCATCAGACCCTACAAAAGAAGTAGAGACTTCGAGATATATATACATCTCAAATATCTCCACTTCCCGAGGGCGCCAGATAAGTGTGAGGTTAGTCTGCGTTTTTCATCAAGCCACTGTCAATGTGAGAGAACTCGTGTCCATGCTATAAGCCTATACTTGCATAAACCACAAGTGAAGATTAACAATCTTTGGACAACACCCACCAGTGGGACTCGAACCCAGAAAGCACAACTACCTTCCAGTAGCTGCCATAACTAGTACGCTTTAACCCACAACACCATCAGACCCTACAAAAGAAGTAGAGACTTCGAGATATATATACATCTCAAAAATCTCCACTTCCCGAGGGCGCCAGATAAGTGTGAGGTTAGTCTGCGTTTTTCATCAAGCCACTGTCAATGTGAGAGAACTCGTGTCCATGCTATAAGCCTATACTTGCATAAACCACAAGTGAAGATTAACAATCTTTGGACAACACCCACCAGTGGGACTCGAACCCAGAAAGCACAACTACCTTCCAGTAGCTGCCATAACTAGTACGCTTTAACCCACTACACCATCAGACCCTACAAAAGAAGTAGAGACTTCGAGATATATATACATCTCAAATATCTCCACTTCCCGAGGGCGCCAGATAAGTGTGAGGTTAGTCTGCGTTTTTCATCAAGCCACTGTCAATGTGAGAGAACTCGTGTCCATGCTATAAGCCTATACTTGCATAAACCACAAGTGAAGATAAACAATCTTTGGACAACACCCACCAGTGGGACTCGAACCCAGAAAGCACAACTACCTTCCAGTAGCTGCCATAACTAGTATGCTTTAACCCACTACACCATCAGACCCTACAAAAGAAGTAGAGACTTCGAGATATATATACATCTCAAATATCTCCACTTCCCGAGGGCGCCAGATAAGTGTGAGGTTAGTCTGCGTTTTTCATCAAGCCACTGTCAATGTGAGAGAACTTGTGTCCATGCTATAAGCCTATACTTGCATAAACCACAAGTGAAGATTAACAATCTTTGGACAACACCCACCAGTGGGACTCGAACCCAGAAAGCACAACTACCTTCCAGTAGCTGCCATAACTAGTACGCTTTAACCCACTACACTATCAGACCCTACAAAAGAAGTAGAGACTTCGAGATATATATACATCTCAAATATCTCCACTTCCCGAGGGCGCCAGATAAGTGTGAGGTTAGTCTGCGTTTTTCATCAAGCCACTGTCAATGTGAGAGAACTCGTGTCCATGCTATAAGCCTATACTTGCATAAACCACAAGTGAAGATTAACAATCTTTGGACAACACCCACCAGTGGGACTCGAACCCAGAAAGCACAACTACCTTCCAGTAGCTGCCATAACTAGTACGCTTTAACCCACTACACCATCAGACCCTACAAAAGAAGTAGAGACTTCGAGATATATATACATCTCAAATATCTCCACTTCCCGAGGGCGCCAGATAAGTGTGAGGTTAGTCTGCGTTTTTCATCAAGCCACTGTCAATGTGAGAGAACTTGTGTCCATGCTATAAGCCTATACTTGCATAAACCACAAGTGAAGATTAACAATCTTTGGACAACACCCACCAGTGGGACTCGAACCCAGAAAGCACAACTACCTTCCAGTAGCTGCCATAACTAGTACGCTTTAACCCACTACACCATCAGACCCTACAAAAGAAGTAGAGACTTCGATATATATATACATCTCAAATATCTCCACTTCCCGAGGGCGCCAGATAAGTGTGAGGATAGTCTGCGTTTTTCATCAAGCCACTGTCAATGTGAGAGAACTCGTGTCCATGCTATAAGCCTATACTTGCATAAACCACAAGTGAAGATTAACAATCTTTGGACAACACCCACCAGTGGGACTTGAACCCAGAAAGCACAACTACCTTCCAGTAGCTGCCATAACTAGTACGCTTTAACCCACTACACCATCAGACCCTACAAAAGAAGTAGAGACTTCGAGATATATATACATCTCAAATATCTCCACTTCCCGAGGGCGCCAGATAAGTGTGAGGTTAGTCTGCGTTTTTCATCAAGCCACTGTCAATGTGAGAGAACTCGTGTCCATGCTATAAGCCTATACTTGCATAAACCACAAGTGAAGATAAACAATCTTTGGACAACACCCACCAGTGGGACTCGAACCCAGAAAGCACAACTACCTTCCAGTAGCTGCCATAACTAGTATGCTTTAACCCACTACACCATCAGACCCTACAAAAGAAGTAGAGACTTCGAGATATATATACATCTCAAATATCTCCACTTCCCGAGGGCGCCAGATAAATGTGAGGTTAGTCGGCGTTTTTCATCAAGCCACTGTCAATGTGAGAGAACTCGTGTCCATGCTATAAGCCTATACTTGCATAAACCACAAGTGAAGATTAACAATCTTTGGACAACACCCACCAGTGGGACTCGAACCCAGAAAGCACAACTACCTTCCAGTAGCTGCCATAACTAGTACGCTTTAACCCACTACACCATCAGACCCTACAAAAGAAGTAGAGACTTCAAGATATATATACATCTCAAATATCTCCACTTCCCGAGGGCGCCAGATAAGTGTGAGGTTAGTCTGCGTTTTTCATCAAGCCACTGTCAATGTGAGAGAACTTGTGTCCATGCTATAAGCCTATACTTGCATAAACCACAAGTGAAGATTAACAATCTTTGGACAACATCCACGAGTGGGACTCGAACCCAGAAAGCACAACTACCTTCCAGTAGCTGCCATAACTAGTACGCTTTAACCCACTACACCATCAGACCCTACAAAAGAAGTAGAGACTTTGAGATATATATACATCTCAAATATCTCCACTTCCCGAGGGCGCCAGATAAGTGTGAGGTTAGTCTGCGTTTTTCATCAAGCCACTGTCAATGTGAGAGAACTTGTGTCCATGCTATAAGCCTATACTTGCATAAACCACAAGTGAAGATTAACAATCTTTGGACAACACCCACGAGTGGGACTCGAACCCAGAAAGCACAACTACCTTCCAGTAGCTGCCATAACTAGTACGCTTTAACCCACTACACCATCAGACCCTACAAAAGAAGTAGAGACTTCGAGATATATATACATCTCAAATATCTCCGCTTCCCGAGGGCGCCAGATAAGTGTGAGGTTAGTCTGCGTTTTTCATCAAGCCACTGTCAATGTGAGAGAACTCGTGTCCATGCTATAAGCCTATACTTGCATAAACCACAAGTGAAGATTAACAATCTTTGGACAACACCCACCAGTGGGACTCGAACCCAGAAAGCACAACTACCTTCCAGTAGCTGACATAACTAGTACGCTTTAACCCACTACACCATCAGACCCTACAAAAGAAGTAGAGACTTCGAGATATATATACATCTCAAATATCTCCACTTCCCGAGGGCGCCAGATAAGTGTGAGTTAGTCGGCGTTTTTCATCAAGCCACTGTCAATGTGAGAGAACTCGTGTCCATGCTATAAGCCTATACTTGCATAAACCACAAGTGAAGATTAACAATCTTTGGACAACACCCACCAGTGGGACTCGAACCCAGAAAGCACAACTACCTTCCAGTAGCTGCCATAACTAGTACGCTTTAACCCACTACACCATCAGACCCTACAAAAGAAGTAGAGACTTCAAGATATATATACATCTCAAATATCTCCACTTCCCGAGGGCGCCAGATAAGTGTGAGGTTAGTCTGCGTTTTTCATCAAGCCACTGTCAATGTGAGAGAACTCGTGTCCATGCTATAAGCCTATACTTGCATAAACCACAAGTGAAGATTAACAATCTTTGGACAACACCCACCAGTGGGACTCGAACCCAGAAAGCACAACTACCTTCCAGTAGCTGACATAACTAGTACGCTTTAACCCACTACACCATCAGACCCTACAAAAGAAGTAGAGACTTCGAGATATATATACATCTCAAATATCTCCACTTCCCGAGGGCGCCAGATAAGTGTGAGTTAGTCGGCGTTTTTCATCAAGCCACTGTCAATGTGAGAGAACTCGTGTCCATGCTATAAGCCTATACTTGCATAAACCACAAGTGAAGATTAACAATCTTTGGACAACACCCACCAGTGGGACTCGAACCCAGAAAGCACAACTACCTTCCAGTAGCTGCCATAACTAGTACGCTTTAACCCACTACACCATCAGACCCTACAAAAGAAGTAGAGACTTCAAGATATATATACATCTCAAATATCTCCACTTCCCGAGGGCGCCAGATAAGTGTGAGGTTAGTCTGCGTTTTTCATCAAGCCACTGTCAATGTGAGAGAACTTGTGTCCATGCTATAAGCCTATACTTGCATAAACCACAAGTGAAGATAAACAATCTTTGGACAACACCCACCAGTGGGACTCGAACCCAGAAAGCACAACTACCTTCCAGTAGCTGCCATAACTAGTATGCTTTAACCCACTACACCATCAGACCCTACAAAAGAAGTAGAGACTTCGAGATATATATACATCTCAAATATCTCCACTTCCCGAGGGCGCCAGATAAGTGTGAGGTTAGTCTGCGTTTTTCATCAAGCCACTGTCAATGTGAGAGAACTTGTGTCCATGCTATAAGCCTATACTTGCATAAACCACAAGTGAAGATTAACAATCTTTGGACAACACCCACCAGTGGGACTCGAACCCAGAAAGCACAACTACCTTCCAGTAGCTGCCATAACTAGTACGCTTTAACCCACTACACTATCAGACCCTACAAAAGAAGTAGAGACTTCGAGATATATATACATCTCAAATATCTCCACTTCCCGAGGGCGCCAGATAAGTGTGAGGTTAGTCTGCGTTTTTCATCAAGCCACTGTCAATGTGAGAGAACTTGTGTCCATGCTATAAGCCTATACTTGCATAAACCACAAGTGAAGATTAACAATCTTTGGACAACACCCACGAGTGGGACTCGAACCCAGAAAGCACAACTACCTTCCAGTAGCTGCCATAACTAGTACGCTTTAACCCACTACACCATCAGACCCTACAAAAGAAGTAGAGACTTTGAGATATATATACATCTCAAATATCTCCACTTCCCGAGGGCGCCAGATAAGTGTGAGGTTAGTCTGCGTTTTTCATCAAGCCACTGTCAATGTGAGAGAACTTGTGTCCATGCTATAAGCCTATACTTGCATAAACCACAAGTGAAGATTAACAATCTTTGGACAACACCCACGAGTGGGACTCGAACCCAGAAAGCACAACTACCTTCCAGTAGCTGCCATAACTAGTACGCTTTAACCCACTACACCATCAGACCCTACAAAAGAAGTAGAGACTTCGAGATATATATACATCTCAAATATCTCCACTTCCCGAGGGCGCCAGATAAGTGTGAGGTTAGTCTGCGTTTTTCATCAAGCCACTGTCAATGTGAGAGAACTCGTGTCCATGCTATAAGCCTATACTTGCATAAACCACAAGTGAAGATTAACAATCTTTGGACAACACCCACCAGTGGGACTTGAACCCAGAAAGCACAACTACCTTCCAGTAGCTGCCATAACTAGTACGCTTTAACCCACTACACCATCAGACCCTACAAAAGAAGTAGAGACTTCGAGATATATATACATCTCAAATATCTCCACTTCCCGAGGGCGCCAGATAAGTGTGAGGTTAGTCTGCGTTTTTCATCAAGCCACTGTCAATGTGAGAGAACTCGTGTCCATGCTATAAGCCTATACTTGCATAAACCACAAGTGAAGATTAACAATCTTTGGACAACACCCACCAGTGGGACTCGAACCCAGAAAGCACAACTACCTTCCAGTAGCTGACATAACTAGTACGCTTTAACCCACTACACCATCAGACCCTACAAAAGAAGTAGAGACTTCGAGATATATATACATCTCAAATATCTCCACTTCCCGAGGGCGCCAGATAAGTGTGAGTAAGTCGGCGTTTTTCATTAAGCCACTGTCAATGTGAGAGAACTCGTGTCCATGCTATAAGCCTATACTTGCATAAACCACAAGTGAAGATTAACAATCTTTGGACAACACCCACCAGTGGCTACTCGAACCCAGAAAGCACAACTACCTTCCAGTAGCTGCCATAACTAGTACGCTTTAACCCACTACACCATCAGACCCTACAAAAGAAGTAGAGACTTCGAGATATATATACATCTCAAATATCTCCACTTCCCGAGGGCGCCAGATAAGTGTGAGGTTAGTCTGCGTTTTTCATCAAGCCACTGTCAATGTGAGAGAACTCGTGTCCATGCTATAAGCCTATACTTGCATAAACCACAAGTGAAGATTAACAATCTTTGGACAACACCCACCAGTGGGACTCGAACCCAGAAAGCACAACTACCTTCCAGTAGCTGCCATAACTAGTACGCTTTAACCCACTACACCATCAGGCCCTACAAAAGAAGTAGAGACTTTGAGATATATATACATCTCAAATATCTCCACTTCCCGAGGGCGCCAGATAAGTGTGAGGTTAGTCTGCGTTTTTCATCAAGCCACTGTCAATGTGAGAGAACTTGTGTCCATGCTATAAGCCTATACTTGCATAAACCACAAGTGAAGATTAACAATCTTTGGACAACACCCACCAGTGGGACTCGAACCCAGAAAGCACAACTACCTTCCAGTAGCTGCCATAACTAGTACGCTTTAACCCACTACACCATCAGACCCTACAAAAGAAGTAGAGACTTCGATATATATATACATCTCAAATATCTCCACTTCCCGAGGGCGCCAGATAAGTGTGAGGTTAGTCTGCGTTTTTCATCAAGCCACTGTCAATGTGAGAGAACTCGTGTCCATGCTATAAGCCTATACTTACATAAACCACAAGTGAAGATTAACAATCTTTGGACAACACCCACCAGTGGGACTTGAACCCAGAAAGCACAACTACCTTCCAGTAGCTGCCATAACTAGTACGCTTTAACCCACTACACCATCAGACCCTACAAAAGAAGTAGAGACTTCGAGATATATATACATCTCAAATATCTCCACTTCCCGAGGGCGCCAGATAAGTGTGAGGTTAGTCTGCGTTTTTCATCAAGCCACTGTCAATGTGAGAGAACTCGTGTCCATGCTATAAGCCTATACTTGCATAAACCACAAGTGAAGATAAACAATCTTTGGACAACACCCACCAGTGGGACTCGAACCCAGAAAGCACAACTACCTTCCAGTAGCTGCCATAACTAGTATGCTTTAACCCACTACACCATCAGACCCTACAAAAGAAGTAGAGACTTCGAGATATATATACATCTCAAATATCTCCACTTCCCGAGGGCGCCAGATAAGTGTGAGGTTAGTCTGCGTTTTTCATCAAGCCACTGTCAATGTGAGAGAACTTGTGTCCATGCTATAAGCCTATACTTGCATAAACCACAAGTGAAGATTAACAATCTTTGGACAACACCCACCAGTGGGACTCGAACCCAGAAAGCACAACTACCTTCCAGTAGCTGCCATAACTAGTACGCTTTAACCCACTACACTATCAGACCCTACAAAAGAAGTAAGAGACTTCGAGATATATATACATCTCAAATATCTCCACTTCCCGAGGGCGCCAGATAAGTGTGAGGTTAGTCTGCGTTTTTCATCAAGCCACTGTCAATGTGAGAGAACTCGTGTCCATGCTATAAGCCTATACTTGCATAAACCACAAGTGAAGATTAACAATCTTTGGACAACACCCACCAGTGGGACTCGAACCCAGAAAGCACAACTACCTTCCAGTAGCTGCCATAACTAGTACGCTTTAACCCACTACACCATCAGACCCTACAAAAGAAGTAGAGACTTCGAGATATATATACATCTCAAATATCTCCACTTCCCGAGGGCGCCAGATAAGTGTGAGGTTAGTCTGCGTTTTTCATCAAGCCACTGTCAATGTGAGAGAACTCGTGTCCATGCTATAAGCCTATACTTGCATAAACCACAAGTGAAGATTAACAATCTTTGGACAACACCCACCAGTGGGACTCGAACCCAGAAAGCACAACTACCTTCCAGTAGCTGCCATAACTAGTACGCTTTAACCCACAACACCATCAGACCCTACAAAAGAAGTAGAGACTTCGAGATATATATACATCTCAAAAATCTCCACTTCCCGAGGGCGCCAGATAAGTGTGAGGTTAGTCTGCGTTTTTCATCAAGCCACTGTCAATGTGAGAGAACTCGTGTCCATGCTATAAGCCTATACTTGCATAAACCACAAGTGAAGATTAACAATCTTTGGACAACACCCACCAGTGGGACTCGAACCCAGAAAGCACAACTACCTTCCAGTAGCTGCCATAACTAGTACGCTTTAACCCACTACACCATCAGACCCTACAAAAGAAGTAGAGACTTCGAGATATATATACATCTCAAATATCTCCACTTCCCGAGGGCGCCAGATAAGTGTGAGGTTAGTCTGCGTTTTTCATCAAGCCACTGTCAATGTGAGAGAACTCGTGTCCATGCTATAAGCCTATACTTGCATAAACCACAAGTGAAGATAAACAATCTTTGGACAACACCCACCAGTGGGACTCGAACCCAGAAAGCACAACTACCTTCCAGTAGCTGCCATAACTAGTATGCTTTAACCCACTACACCATCAGACCCTACAAAAGAAGTAGAGACTTCGAGATATATATACATCTCAAATATCTCCACTTCCCGAGGGCGCCAGATAAGTGTGAGGTTAGTCTGCGTTTTTCATCAAGCCACTGTCAATGTGAGAGAACTTGTGTCCATGCTATAAGCCTATACTTGCATAAACCACAAGTGAAGATTAACAATCTTTGGACAACACCCACCAGTGGGACTCGAACCCAGAAAGCACAACTACCTTCCAGTAGCTGCCATAACTAGTACGCTTTAACCCACTACACTATCAGACCCTACAAAAGAAGTAGAGACTTCGAGATATATATACATCTCAAATATCTCCACTTCCCGAGGGCGCCAGATAAGTGTGAGGTTAGTCTGCGTTTTTCATCAAGCCACTGTCAATGTGAGAGAACTCGTGTCCATGCTATAAGCCTATACTTGCATAAACCACAAGTGAAGATTAACAATCTTTGGACAACACCCACCAGTGGGACTCGAACCCAGAAAGCACAACTACCTTCCAGTAGCTGCCATAACTAGTACGCTTTAACCCACTACACCATCAGACCCTACAAAAGAAGTAGAGACTTCGAGATATATATACATCTCAAATATCTCCACTTCCCGAGGGCGCCAGATAAGTGTGAGGTTAGTCTGCGTTTTTCATCAAGCCACTGTCAATGTGAGAGAACTTGTGTCCATGCTATAAGCCTATACTTGCATAAACCACAAGTGAAGATTAACAATCTTTGGACAACACCCACCAGTGGGACTCGAACCCAGAAAGCACAACTACCTTCCAGTAGCTGCCATAACTAGTACGCTTTAACCCACTACACCATCAGACCCTACAAAAGAAGTAGAGACTTCGATATATATATACATCTCAAATATCTCCACTTCCCGAGGGCGCCAGATAAGTGTGAGGATAGTCTGCGTTTTTCATCAAGCCACTGTCAATGTGAGAGAACTCGTGTCCATGCTATAAGCCTATACTTGCATAAACCACAAGTGAAGATTAACAATCTTTGGACAACACCCACCAGTGGGACTTGAACCCAGAAAGCACAACTACCTTCCAGTAGCTGCCATAACTAGTACGCTTTAACCCACTACACCATCAGACCCTACAAAAGAAGTAGAGACTTCGAGATATATATACATCTCAAATATCTCCACTTCCCGAGGGCGCCAGATAAGTGTGAGGTTAGTCTGCGTTTTTCATCAAGCCACTGTCAATGTGAGAGAACTCGTGTCCATGCTATAAGCCTATACTTGCATAAACCACAAGTGAAGATAAACAATCTTTGGACAACACCCACCAGTGGGACTCGAACCCAGAAAGCACAACTACCTTCCAGTAGCTGCCATAACTAGTATGCTTTAACCCACTACACCATCAGACCCTACAAAAGAAGTAGAGACTTCGAGATATATATACATCTCAAATATCTCCACTTCCCGAGGGCGCCAGATAAGTGTGAGGTTAGTCTGCGTTTTTCATCAAGCCACTGTCAATGTGAGAGAACTTGTGTCCATGCTATAAGCCTATACTTGCATAAACCACAAGTGAAGATTAACAATCTTTGGACAACACCCACCAGTGGGACTCGAACCCAGAAAGCACAACTACCTTCCAGTAGCTGCCATAACTAGTACGCTTTAACCCACTACACTATCAGACCCTACAAAAGAAGTAGAGACTTCGAGATATATATACATCTCAAATATCTCCACTTCCCGAGGGCACCAGATAAGTGTGAGGTTAGTCTGCGTTTTTCATCAAGCCACTGTCAATGTGAGAGAACTCGTGTCCATGCTATAAGCCTATACTTGCATAAACCACAAGTGAAGATTAACAATCTTTGGACAACACCCACCAGTGGGACTCGAACCCAGAAAGCACAACTACCTTCCAGTAGCTGCCATAACTAGTACGCTTTAACCCACTACACCATCAGACCCTACAAAAGAAGTAGAGACTTCGAGATATATATACATCTCAAATATCTCCACTTCCCGAGGGCGCCAGATAAGTGTGAGGTTAGTCTGCGTTTTTCATCAAGCCACTGTCAATGTGAGAGAACTCGTGTCCATGCTATAAGCCTATACTTGCATAAACCACAAGTGAAGATTAACAATCTTTGGACAACACCCACCAGTGGGACTCGAACCCAGAAAGCACAACTACCTTCCAGTAGCTGCCATAACTAGTATGCTTTAACCCACTACACCATCAGACCCTACAAAAGAAGTAGAGACTTCGAGATATATATACATCTCAAATATCTCCACTTCCCGAGGGCGCCAGATAAGTGTGAGGTTAGTCTGCGTTTTTCATCAAGCCACTGTCAATGTGAGAGAACTTGTGTCCATGCTATAAGCCTATACTTGCATAAACCACAAGTGAAGAATTAACAATCTTTGGACAACACCCACCAGTGGGACTCGAACCCAGAAAGCACAACTACCTTCCAGTAGCTGCCATAACTAGTACGCTTTAACCCACTACACCTATCAGACCCTACAAAAGAAGTAGAGACTTCGAGATATATATACATCTCAAATATCTCCACTTCCCGAGGGCGCCAGATAAGTGTGAGGTTAGTCTGCGTTTTTCATCAAGCCACTGTCAATGTGAGAGAACTCGTGTCCATGCTATAAGCCTATACTTGCATAAACCACAAGTGAAGATTAACAATCTTTGGACAACACCCACCAGTGGGACTCGAACCCAGAAAGCACAACTACCTTCCAGTAGCTGCCATAACTAGTACGCTTTAACCCACTACACCATCAGACCCTACAAAAGAAGTAGAGACTTCGAGATATATATACATCTCAAATATCTCCACTTCCCGAGGGCGCCAGATAAGTGTGAGGTTAGTCTGCGTTTTTCATCAAGCCACTGTCAATGTGAGAGAACTCGTGTCCATGCTATAAGCCTATACTTGCATAAACCACAAGTGAAGATTAACAATCTTTGGACAACACCCACCAGTGGGACTCGAACCCAGAAAGCACAACTACCTTCCAGTAGCTGCCATAACTAGTACGCTTTAACCCACTACACCATCAGACCCTACAAAAGAAGTAGAGACTTCGAGATATATATACATCTCAAATATCTCCACTTCCCGAGGGCGCCAGATAAGTGTGAGGTTAGTCTGCGTTTTTCATCAAGCCACTGTCAATGTGAGAGAACTCGTGTCCATGCTATAAGCCTATACTTGCATAAACCACAAGTGAAGATTAACAATCTTTGGACAACACCCACCAGTGGGACTCGAACCCAGAAAGCACAACTACCTTCCAGTAGCTGCCATAACTAGTACGCTTTAACCCACTACACCATCAGACCCTACAAAAGAAGTAGAGACTTCGAGATATATATACATCTCAAATATCTCCACTTCCCGAGGGCGCCAGATAAGTGTGAGGTTAGTCTGCGTTTTTCATCAAGCCACTGTCAATGTGAGAGAACTCGTGTCCATGCTATAAGCCTATACTTGCATAAACCACAAGTGAAGATAACA
>NW_027189142.1:542970-593764 GCF_040958095.1 Procambarus clarkii
GCCATGTGATGCTCCGCCAGGACTACAGTAGCCATGTGATGCTCCGCCTGGACTACAGTAGCCATGTGATGCTCCGCCTGGACTACAGTAGCCATGTGATGCTCCGCCTGGACTACTGTAGCCATGTGATGCCATGCCTGGACTACAGTAGCCATGTGATGCTCTGCCTGGACTACAGTAGCCATGTGATGCTCCGCCTGGACTACAGTAGCCGTGTGATGCTCCACCTGGACTACAGTAGCCATGTGATGCTCCACCTGGACTACAGTAGCCATGTGATGCTCCACCTGGACTACAGTAGCCATGTGATGCTCCACCTGGACTACAGTAGCCATGTGATGCCATGCCTGGACTACAGTAGCCATGTGATGCTCTGCCTGGACTACAGTAGCCATGTAATGCCATGCCTAGACTACAGTAGCCATGTGATGCTCTGCCTGGACTACAGTAGCGATGTAATGCCATGCCTAGACTACAGTAGCCATGTGATGCCCTGCCTGGACTACAGTAGCCATGTGATGCTCTGCCTGGACTACAGTAGCCATGTGATGCTCCGCATGGACTACAGTAGCCATGTGATGCTCCACCTGGACTACAGTAGCCATGTGATGCTCCACCTGGACTACAGTAGCCATGTGATGCCAAGCTTGGACTACAGCAGCCATGTGATGCTCCACCTGGACTACAGTAGCCATGTGATGCTCCGCCTGGACTACAGTAGCCATGTGATGCTCCGCCTGGACTACAGAAGCCATGTGATGCCCTGCCTGGACTACAGTAGCCATGTGATGCCCTACCTGGACTACAGTAGCCATGTGATGCCATGCCTGGACTACAGTAGCCATGTGATGCCCGCCTGGACTACAGTAGCCATGTGATGCTCCGCATGGACTACAGTAGCCATGTGATGCTCTGCCTAGACTACAGTAGCCATGTGATGCTCCGCCTGGACTACAGTAGCCATGTGATGCCATGCCTGGACTACAGTAGCTATGTTATGCCATGCCTGGACTACAGCAGCCATGTGATGCTCCACCTGGACTACAGTAGCCATCTGATGGCCTGTCTGGACTACAGTAGCCATGTGATGCCCTGCCTGGACTACAGTAGCCATGTGATGCTCTGCCTAGACTACAGTAGCCATGTTATGCTCCGCCTGGACTACAGTAGCCATGTGATGCCCTGCCTGGACTTCAGTAGCCATGTGATGCTGCGCCTGGACTACTGTAGCCATGTGATGCTCCACCTGGACTACAGTAGCCATGTGATGCCCCGCCTGGACTACAGTAGCCATGTTATGCTCCGCCTTGACTACAGTAGCCATGTGATGCTCCGCCTGGACTACAGTAGCCATGTGATGCCATGCCTGGACTACAGTAGCCATGTGATGCCATGCCTGGACTACAGCAGCCATGTGATGCTCCACCTGGACTACAGTAGCCATGTGATGCTCCGCCTGGACTACAGTAGCCAGTGATGCTCCGCCTGGACTACAGTAGCCATGTGATGCTCCACCTGGACTACAGTAGCCATGTGATGCTCCGCCTGGACTACAGTAGCCACGTGATGCTCCGCCTGGACTACAGTAGCCATGTGATGCTCCGCCTGGACTACAGTAGCTATGTGATGCTCCGCCTGGACTACAGTAGCCATGTGATGCTCCGCCTGGACTACAGTAGCCATGTGATGCTCCGCCTGGACTACAGTAGCCATGTGATGCTCCGCCTGGACTACATTAGCCATGTGATGCTCCACCTGGACTACAGTAGCCATGTGATGCCATGCCTGGACTACAGTAGCTATGTGATGCTCCGCCTGGACTACAGTAGCCATGTGATGCTCCACCTGGACTACAGTAGCCATGTGATGCTCCGCCTGGACTACAGTAGCCATGTGATGCCCTGCTTGGACTACAGTAGCCATGTGATGCTCCGCCTGGACTACAATAGCCATGTGATGCTCCGGCCTGAACTACAGTAGCCATGTGATGCTCCGCCTGGACTACTGTAGCTATGTGATGCTCCGTCTGGACTACAGTAGCCATGTGATGCTGCGCCTGGACTACTGTAGCTATGTGATGCTCCGCCTGGACTACAGTAGCCATGTGATGCTCCGCCTGGACTACAGTAGCCATGTGATGCTCCGCCTGGACTACAGTAGCCATGTGATGCTCCGCCTGGACTACAGTAGCCATGTGATGCTCCGCCTGGACTACTGTAGCTATGTAATGCTCCGCCTGGACTACAGTAGCCATGTGATGCTGCGCCTGGACTACTGTAGCTATGTGATGCTCCGCCTGGACTACAGTAGCCATGTGATGCTCCACCTGGACTACAGTAGCCATGTGATGCCATGCCTGGACTACAGTAGCTATGTGATTCTCCGCCTGGACTACAGTAGCCATGTGATGCTCCACCTGGACTACAGTAGCCATGTGATGCTCCGCCTGGACTACAGTAGCCATGTGATGCCCTGCCTGGACTACAGTAGCCATGTGATGCTCCGCCTGGACTACAATAGCCATGTGATGCTCCGCCTGGACTACAGTAGCCATGTGATGCTCCCGCCTGAACTACAGTAGCCATGTGATGCTCCGCCTGGACTACAGTAGCCATGTGATGCTCCACCTGGACTACAGTAGCCATGTGATGCTCCACCTGGACTACAGTAGCCATGTGATGCTCCCGCCTGGACTACAGTAGCCATGTGATGCTCCGCCTGGACTACAGTAGCCATGTGATGCTCCACCTGGACTACAGTAGCCATGTGATGCTCCACCTGGACTACAGTAGCCATGTGATGCTCCCGCCTGGTCTACAGTAGCCATGTGATGCTCCGCCTGGACTACAGTAGCCATGTGATGCTCCGCCTGGACTACAGTAGCCATGTGATGCTCCGCCTGGACTACAGTAGCCATGTGATGCTCCGCCTGGACTACTGTAGCTATGTGATGCTCCGCCTGGACTACAGTAGCCATGTGATGCTCCGCCTGGACTACAGTAGCCATGTGATGCTCCGCCTGGACTACAGTAGCCATGTGATGCTCCGCCTGGACTACAGTAGCCATGTAATGCTCCGCCTGGACTACTGTAGCTATGTGATGCTCCGCCTGGACTACAGTAGCCATGTGATGCTGCGCCTGGACTACTGTAGCTATGTGATGCTCCGCCTGGACTACAGTAGCCATGTGATGCTCCGCCTGGACTACAGTAGCCATGTGATGCTCCGCCTGGACTACAGTAGCCATGTGATGCTCCGCCTGGACTACAGTAGCCATGTGATGCTCCGCCTGGACTACAGTAGCCATGTGATGCTCCGCCTGGACTACTGTAGCTATGTGATGCTCCGCCTGGACTACAGTAGCCATGTGATGCTGCGCCTGGACTACTGTAGCTATGTGATGCTCCGCCTGGACTACAGTAGCCATGTGATGCTCCGCCTGGACTACAGTAGCCATGTGATGCTCCGCCTGGACTACAGTAGCCATGTGATGCTCCGCCTGGACTACAGTAGCCATGTGATGCTCCGCCTGGACTACAGTAGCCATGTGATGCTCCGCCTGGACTACAGTAGCCATGTGATGCTCCGCCTGGACTACTGTAGCTATGTGATGCTCCGCCTGGACTACAGTAGCCATGTGATGCTCCGCCTGGACTACAGTAGCCATGTGATGCTCCGCCTGGACTACAGTAGCCATGTGATGCTCCGCCTGGACTACAGTAGCCATGTAATGCTCCGCCTGGACTACTGTAGCTATGTGATGCTCCGCCTGGACTACAGTAGCCATGTGATGCTGCGCCTGGACTACTGTAGCTATGTGATGCTCCGCCTGGACTACAGTAGCCATGTGATGCTCCGCCTGGACTACAGTAGCCATGTGATGCTCCGCCTGGACTACAGTAGCCATGTGATGCTCCGCCTGGACTACAGTAGCCATGTGATGCTCCGCCTGGACTACAGTAGCCATGTGATGCTCCGCCTGGACTACAGTAGCCATGTGATGCTCCGCCTGGACTACTGTAGCTATGTAATGCTCCGCCTGGACTACAGTAGCCATGTGATGCTGCGCCTGGACTACTGTAGCTATGTGATGCTCCGCCTGGACTACAGTAGCCATGTGATGCTCCACCTGGACTACAGTAGCCATGTGATGCCATGCCTGGACTACAGTAGCTATGTGATTCTCCGCCTGGACTACAGTAGCCATGTGATGCTCCACCTGGACTACAGTAGCCATGTGATGCTCCGCCTGGACTACAGTAGCCATGTGATGCCCTGCCTGGACTACAGTAGCCATGTGATGCTCCGCCTGGACTACAATAGCCATGTGATGCTCCGCCTGGACTACAGTAGCCATGTGATGCTCCCGCCTGAACTACAGTAGCCATGTGATGCTCCGCCTGGACTACAGTAGCCATGTGATGCTCCACCTGGACTACAGTAGCCATGTGATGCTCCACCTGGACTACAGTAGCCATGTGATGCTCCCGCCTGGACTACAGTAGCCATGTGATGCTCCGCCTGGACTACAGTAGCCATGTGATGCTCCACCTGGACTACAGTAGCCATGTGATGCTCCACCTGGACTACAGTAGCCATGTGATGCTCCCGCCTGGTCTACAGTAGCCATGTGATGCTCCGCCTGGACTACAGTAGCCATGTGATGCTCCGCCTGGACTACAGTAGCCATGTGATGCTCCGCCTGGACTACAGTAGCCATGTGATGCTCCGCCTGGACTACTGTAGCTATGTGATGCTCCGCCTGGACTACAGTAGCCATGTGATGCTCCGCCTGGACTACAGTAGCCATGTGATGCTCCGCCTGGACTACAGTAGCCATGTGATGCTCCGCCTGGACTACAGTAGCCATGTAATGCTCCGCCTGGACTACTGTAGCTATGTGATGCTCCGCCTGGACTACAGTAGCCATGTGATGCTGCGCCTGGACTACTGTAGCTATGTGATGCTCCGCCTGGACTACAGTAGCCATGTGATGCTCCGCCTGGACTACAGTAGCCATGTGATGCTCCGCCTGGACTACAGTAGCCATGTGATGCTCCGCCTGGACTACAGTAGCCATGTGATGCTCCGCCTGGACTACTGTAGCTATGTGATGCTCCGCCTGGACTACAGTAGCCATGTGATGCTGCGCCTGGACTACTGTAGCTATGTGATGCTCCGCCTGGACTACAGTAGCCATGTGATGCTCCGCCTGGACTACAGTAGCCATGTGATGCTCCGCCTGGACTACAGTAGCCATGTGATGCTCCGCCTGGACTACAGTAGCCATGTGATGCTCCGCCTGGACTACAGTAGCCATGTGATGCTCCGCCTGGACTACAGTAGCCATGTGATGCTCCGCCTGGACTACTGTAGCTATGTGATGCTCCGCCTGGACTACAGTAGCCATGTGATGCTCCGCCTGGACTACAGTAGCCATGTGATGCTCCGCCTGGA
Organism: Procambarus clarkii; assembly: GCF_040958095.1. Taxonomy (NCBI): domain Eukaryota; kingdom Metazoa; phylum Arthropoda; class Malacostraca; order Decapoda; family Cambaridae; genus Procambarus; species Procambarus clarkii. The sequence goes on from NW_027189142.1 coordinate 548,428, forward strand.
CTACAGTAGCCATGTGATGCTCCGCCTGGACTACAGTAGCCATGTAATGCTCCGCCTGGACTACTGTAGCTATGTGATGCTCCGCCTGGACTACAGTAGCCATGTGATGCTGCGCCTGGACTACTGTAGCTATTTGATGCTCCGCCTGGACTACAGTAGCCATGTGATGCTCCGCCAGGACTACAGTAGCCATGTGATGCTCCGCCTGGACTACAGTAGCCATGTGATGCTCCGCCTGGACTACAGTAGCCATGTGATGCTCCGCCTGGACTACTGTAGCTATGTGATGCCCCGCCTGGACTACAGTAGCCATGTGATGCTGCGCCTGGACTACTGTAGCTATGTGATGCTCCGCCTGGACTACAGTAGCCATGTGATGCTCCGCCTGGACTACAGTAGCCATGTGATGCTCCGCCTGGACTACAGTAGCCATGTGATGCTCCGCCTGGACTACAGTAGCCATGTGATGCTCCGCCTGGACTACTGTAGCTATGTGATGCTCCGCCTGGACTACAGTAGCCATGTGATGCTGCGCCTGGACTACTGTAGCTATGTGATGCTCCGCCTGGACTACAGTAGCCATGTGATGCTCCGCCTGGACTACAGTAGCCATGTGATGCTCCGCCTGGACTACAGTAGCCATGTGATGCTCCGCCTGGACTACAGTAGCCATGTGATGCTCCGCCTGGACTACTGTAGCTATGTGATGCTCCGCCTGGACTACAGTAGCCATGTGATGCTGCGCCTGGACTACTGTAGCTATGTGATGCTCCGCCTGGACTACAGTAGCCATGTGATGCTCCGCCTGGACTACAGTAGCCATGTGATGCTCCGCCTGGACTACAGTAGCCATGTGATGCTCCGCCTGGACTACAGTAGCCATGTGATGCTCCGCCTGGACTACAATAGCCATGTGATGCTCCGCCTGGACTACAGTAGCCATGTGATGCTCCCGCCTGAACTACAGTAGCCATGTGATGCTCCGCCTGGACTACAGTAGCCATGTGATGCTCCACCTGGACTACAGTAGCCATGTGATGCTCCACCTGGACTACAGTAGCCATGTGATGCTCCCGCCTGGACTACAGTAGCCATGTGATGCTCCGCCTGGACTACAGTAGCCATGTGATGCTCCACCTGGACTACAGTAGCCATGTGATGCTCCACCTGGACTACAGTAGCCATGTGATGCTCCCGCCTGGTCTACAGTAGCCATGTGATGCTCCGCCTGGACTACAGTAGCCATGTGATGCTCCGCCTGGACTACAGTAGCCATGTGATGCTCCGCCTGGACTACAGTAGCCATGTGATGCTCCGCCTGGACTACTGTAGCTATGTGATGCTCCGCCTGGACTACAGTAGCCATGTGATGCTCCGCCTGGACTACAGTAGCCATGTGATGCTCCGCCTGGACTACAGTAGCCATGTGATGCTCCGCCTGGACTACAGTAGCCATGTAATGCTCCGCCTGGACTACTGTAGCTATGTGATGCTCCGCCTGGACTACAGTAGCCATGTGATGCTGCGCCTGGACTACTGTAGCTATGTGATGCTCCGCCTGGACTACAGTAGCCATGTGATGCTCCGCCTGGACTACAGTAGCCATGTGATGCTCCGCCTGGACTACAGTAGCCATGTGATGCTCCGCCTGGACTACAGTAGCCATGTGATGCTCCGCCTGGACTACTGTAGCTATGTGATGCTCCGCCTGGACTACAGTAGCCATGTGATGCTGCGCCTGGACTACTGTAGCTATGTGATGCTCCGCCTGGACTACAGTAGCCATGTGATGCTCCGCCTGGACTACAGTAGCCATGTGATGCTCCGCCTGGACTACAGTAGCCATGTGATGCTCCGCCTGGACTACAGTAGCCATGTGATGCTCCGCCTGGACTACAGTAGCCATGTGATGCTCCGCCTGGACTACAGTAGCCATGTGATGCTCCGCCTGGACTACTGTAGCTATGTGATGCTCCGCCTGGACTACAGTAGCCATGTGATGCTCCGCCTGGACTACAGTAGCCATGTGATGCTCCGCCTGGACTACAGTAGCCATGTGATGCTCCGCCTGGACTACAGTAGCCATGTAATGCTCCGCCTGGACTACTGTAGCTATGTGATGCTCCGCCTGGACTACAGTAGCCATGTGATGCTGCGCCTGGACTACTGTAGCTATGTGATGCTCCGCCTGGACTACAGTAGCCATGTGATGCTCCGCCTGGACTACAGTAGCCATGTGATGCTCCGCCTGGACTACAGTAGCCATGTGATGCTCCGCCTGGACTACAGTAGCCATGTGATGCTCCGCCTGGACTACTGTAGCTATGTGATGCTCCGCCTGGACTACAGTAGCCATGTGATGCTGCGCCTGGACTACTGTAGCTATGTGATGCTCCGCCTGGACTACAGTAGCCATGTGATGCTCCGCCTGGACTACAGTAGCCATGTGATGCTCCGCCTGGACTACAGTAGCCATGTGATGCTCCGCCTGGACTACAGTAGCCATGTAGATGCTCCGCCTGGACTACTGTAGCTATGTGATGCTCCGCCTGGACTACAGTAGCCATGTGATGCTGCGCCTGGACTACTGTAGCTATGTGATGCTCCGCCTGGACTACAGTAGCCATGTGATGCTCCGCCTGGACTACAGTAGCCATGTGATGCTCCGCCTGGACTACAGTAGCCATGTGATGCTCCGCCTGGACTACAGTAGCCATGTGATGCTCCGCCTGGACTACTGTAGCTATGTGATGCTCCGCCTGGACTACAGTAGCCATGTGATGCTGCGCCTGGACTACTGTAGCTATGTGATGCTCCGCCTGGACTACAGTAGCCATGTGATGCTCCGCCTGGACTACAGTAGCCATGTGATGCTCCGCCTGGACTACAGTAGCCATGTGATGCTCCGCCTGGACTACAGTAGCCATGTGATGCTCCGCCTGGACTACTGTAGCTATGTGATGCTCCGCCTGGACTACAGTAGCCATGTGATGCTGCGCCTGGACTACTGTAGCTATGTGATGCTCCGCCTGGACTACAGTAGCCATGTGATGCTCCGCCTGGACTACAGTAGCCATGTGATGCTCCGCCTGGACTACAGTAGCCATGTGATGCTCCGCCTGGACTACAGTAGCCATGTGATGCTCCGCCTGGACTACTGTAGCTATGTGATGCTCCGCCTGGACTACAGTAGCCATGTGATGCTGCGCCTGGACTACTGTAGCTATGTGATGCTCCGCCTGGACTACAGTAGCCATGTGATGCTCCGCCTGGACTACAGTAGCCATGTGATGCTCCGCCTGGACTACAGTAGCCATGTGATGCTCCGCCTGGACTACAGTAGCCATGTGATGCTCCGCCTGGACTACTGTAGCTATGTGATGCTCCGCCTGGACTACAGTAGCCATGTGATGCTGCGCCTGGACTACTGTAGCTATGTGATGCTCCGCCTGGACTACAGTAGCCATGTGATGCTCCGCCTGAACTACAGTAGCCATGTGATGCTCCGCCTGGACTACAGTAGCCATGTGATGCTCCGCCTGGACTACAGTAGCCATGTGATGCTCCGCCTGGACTACAGTAGCCATGTGATGCTCCGCCTGGACTACTGTAGCTATGTGATGCTCCGCCTGGACTACAGTAGCCATGTGATGCTGCGCCTGGACTACTGTAGCTATGTGATGCTTCGCCTGGACTACAGTAGCCATGTGATGCTCCGCCTGGACTACAGTAGCCATGTGATGCTCCGCCTGGACTACAGTAGCCATGTGATGCTCCGCCTGGACTACAGTAGCCATGTGATGCTCCGCCTGGACTACAGTAGCCATGTGATGCTCCGCCTGGACTACAGTAGCCATGTGATGCTCCGCCTGGACTACAGTAGCCATGTGATGCTCCGCCTGGACTACAGTAGCCATGTGATGCTCCGCCTGGACTACAGTAGCCATGTGATGCTCCGCCTGGACTACTGTAGCTATGTGATGCTCCGCCTGGACTACAGTAGCCATGTGATGCTGCGCCTGGACTACTGTAGCTATGTGATGCTCCGCCTGGACTACAGTAGCCATGTGATGCTCCGCCTGGACTACAGTAGCCATGTGATGCTCCGCCTGGACTACAGTAGCCATGTGATGCTCCGCCTGGACTACAGTAGCCATGTGATGCTCCGCCTGGACTACTGTAGCTATGTGATGCTCCGCCTGGACTACAGTAGCCATGTGATGCTGCGCCTGGACTACTGTAGCTATGTGATGCTCCGCCTGGACTACAGTAGCCATGTGATGCTCCGCCTGGACTACAGTAGCCATGTGATGCTCCGCCTGGACTACAGTAGCCATGTGATGCTCCGCCTGGACTACAGTAGCCATGTGATGCTCCGCCTGGACTACAGTAGCCATGTGATGCTCCGCCTGGACTACTGTAGCTATGTGATGCTCCGCCTGGACTACAGTAGCCATGTGATGCTGCGCCTGGACTACTGTAGCTATGTGATGCTTCGCCTGGACTACAGTAGCCATGTGATGCTCCGCCTGGACTACAGTAGCCATGTGATGCTCCGCCTGGACTACAGTAGCCATGTGATGCTCCGCCTGGACTACAGTAGCCATGTGATGCTCCGCCTGAGTAGTAGGGATGGCAACGCACAGGCCCTTTTTTTTCTGGGGAAAAAAGGGCCTGTGTGAGCCATGGTTTTCAGGTCCAAAGGGGAAAAAAGGGCCTGTGTGAGCCATGGTTTTCAGGTCCAAAGGGAAAAAAAGGGCCTGTGTGAGCCAGGGTTTTCAGGTCCAAAGGGGAAAAAAGGGCCTGTGTGAGCCATGGTTTTCAGGTCCAAAGGGGAAAAAAGGGCCTGTGTGAGCCAGGGTTTTTCAGGCGAATTTGGACAGTCACAGATTTTAGAAGTAAGGATTTCTTATGATGAAATAATTTCCGAGACTTAGAAGTTTGTTAAAGTTCTTATGAGAAAAATAATTTCCGAGACTTAGAAGTTTGTTAAAGTCTTATCATGAAATAATGTCATACGACTTTGTTAAAAGTTCTTATTTGTTTCTTACTTAGAAACTTGTATATTGCTATATATATCTAATTCATTTCCCTGCCATCCCCCCTCCCTCACCTTTCCCTCCCCCCCTGCATCTCCCACTCATATACCTCACACCCCCCTCCCTCCCCCCCTACCTCGCATTCTGTCGCATCACCTGTGTTTACTTTAGACGTCAGCCAGACACAGCCTTCAGGTCACCTCGGTAATCGTATCTTATCTTCTCCATAATAATATCTGGACCGTCCCTCTCTCTCTCCTCCTATTTCCTTACAACTATTTTCAGAGTTTCAAATAATCATAGAAGTTTATTTATATGTTTATGACCGAATTTTACCTAACTTTACCTATGTTACCTTACCTTACCTACCTTTCCTAACTTATCCTGCTTAACCTATCTTACCTATCTTACCTAACTTTACCTATCTTACCTAACTTAACTTTCATAACCTAACTTTACCTATCTTACCTAACTTAACTTTCATAACCTAACTTTACCTATCCTAACATAACTTACCTTACCTTCCTTATCTTACCTAACTTTACCTATCCTATCCTAACCTAACTTGTCTTACCTAACTTAATCTTACATTCCCAAACTGATGTATCCTAACTTATCTAGTCAAACCAGACATGATCTAACTTACATAAGTATTCCTTCTTGTCTTTTGTGTTTCGTCAATCATTGTCTCATATTCATTTACTCATTTCATTAGTTAATTTCTCAAATGGTCACTCATGCATTTCAAGTGCTATTTGTTAGAGATTGGATATTTAAGCATTTCAAGTGCTATTTGTTAGAGATTGGATATTTAAGCATTTCAAAGAATTATAATTTCTCAAATGGACGTTTTGCATTTCAAGTGCTATTTGTTAGAGATTGGATATTTAAGCATTTCAAAGAATTTTTGTTATATATGGGCATTTACTCATTTCAAGGGATAATTTCTCAAATGGACGTTTTTGCATTTCAAGTGTTATTTGTTTAAGATTGGGTATTTAACCATTTCAAAGGATTTTGTTATATATGGGAACTTACTCGTTTCAAGGGCTAATTTCTCAAATGGTCATTTTTGCAGATCAAGGGTTATTTGTTAAAGTTCATCAAGTTGCCCATAAGTTGTATTTATTATGTTTGTTATCATATGTTCTTATTCCCCAACCCTTTAACCTAACCTTTCAGATGTAGTTTGTTGAATATATTATCCTTTTCCTAACCTTTCAGATGTAGTTTTGTTTCTCCTTTTTGTATATTTTTACCCAAACCCACCATCCCACTTAACCATCTTTCCTTCTTTACTTTGATTCTCCTACTCCTTCTAACACTCCTTTTCTATCTCTCTCCCTTATTCTCTCTCTTCCTCCCCCTCTCTCTCCCTCATTTGCTCAAATGCTCTCTTGTTTCTCAAATTCAAGTCTTAATGCTCCCATTCTCACACCCTCACTCTCATTCACTTAGTTTTTCTTTTTCTCAAATTCAAGTCTTAATGCTCCCATTCTCACACCCTCACTCTCATTCACTTAGTTTTCTTTTTTCTCAAATTCAAGTCTTAGTTCCCCCATGCCCACACTCTCTCTCTCATTCTCTCTTCTTTGGTCCCATTTTCTTCCGCCCCCCTCTCTTACTCCTTGCTCTTCTTTCATGCTCTCACTCCCTTGAGCTCTTGTTTCTCAATTTCAAGTCTTAGTAGATCTGATTCTTTACTATTGTAATTTTTATTATTACTAAGATAAAGAACGAACTTATATGTGAAAAACAAAGTAAAGAAGGAAAGATGGTTTGGGTAAAAAGGTTAGGAAAAGGATAATATATTCAACAAACTACATCTGAAAGGTTAGGTTAAAGGGTTGGGGAATAAGAACATATGATAACAAACATAATAAATACAACTTATGGGCAACTTGATGAACTTTAACAAATAACCCTTGATCTGCAAAAATGACCATTTGAGAAATTAGCCCTTGAAACGAGTAAGTTCCCATATATAACAAAATCCTTTGAAATGGTTAAATACCCAATCTTAAACAAATAACACTTGAAATGCAAAAACGTCCATTTGAGAAATTATCCCTTGAAATGAGTAAATGCCCATATATAACAAAAATTCTTTGAAATGCTTAAATATCCAATCTCTAACAAATAGCACTTGAAATGCAAAACGTCCATTTGAGAAATTATAATTCTTTGAAATGCTTAAATATCCAATCTCTAACAAATAGCACTTGAAATGCTTAAATATCCAATCTCTAACAAATAGCACTTGAAATGCATGAGTGACCATTTGAGAAATTAACTAATGAAATGAGTAAATGAATATGAGACAATGATTGACGAAACACAAAAGACAAGAAGGAATACTTATGTAAGTTAGATCATGTCTGGTTTGACTAGATAAGTTAGGATACATCAGTTTGGGAATGTAAGATTAAGTTAGGTAAGACAAGTTAGGTTAGGATAGGATAGGTAAAGTTAGGTAAGATAAGGAAGGTAAGGTAAGTTATGTTAGGATAGGTAAAGTTAGGTTATGAAAGTTAAGTTAGGTAAGATAGGTAAAGTTAGGTTATGAAAGTTAAGTTAGGTAAGATAGGTAAAGTTAGGTAAGATAGGTAAGATAGGTTAAGCAGGATAAGTTAGGAAAGGTAGGTAAGGTAAGGTAACATAGGTAAAGTTAGGTAAGATAGGTAAAGTTAGGTAAGATAGGTAAGATAGGTTAAGTTAGGAAAGGTAGGTAAGGTAAGGTAACATAGGTAAAGTTAGGTTAGGTTAGGTTAGGTAAGATAGGTAAGGTAAGGTAAGGTAAGTTAGGTTATGCAGGTTAAGTTAGGTAAGATAGGTAAAGCCAGGTAAGATAGGTAAGGTATGGTAAGGTAATATAGGTAAAGTTAGGTAAGATAGTTAAGGTAAGGTAAGTTAAGTTAGGATAGTTCAGAGAACAGTTTTAGGGTAAAGTGTCTAAGAAAATATATTTAACAGAAGTGTAAGTTTGATATGAAAAGCTGAACTAGTTACATTTGGAGAGAAATTTTATGCCTGAAGATGTCTTAGAGAACAACAACAATGTTGTCTTAAAGTATAACTTGATGGAAGAAGGAGAGTTTCTTTGATGAACGAAGGTGACTTAGAGATCAACATTGATGAACGAAGATGTCTTAGAAAGCTTCTCTGATGAACGAAAGGTTACTTAGAGAATAACTTTTGTTAGCTCTTTGAATAACTTTGATGACTTTGAGAATAACTTTGATAGCTCTGGGAATAACTTTTATGATTTTGAGAACATCTTTGATGTCTTGGAGAACAACATTGATGTTTAGAGAACAACTTTGATGACCAAGATTAACTTTAGATGTCTCTGAGAAAAACTTTTATAACATAGAAATTAACTTTAATGACCAAAAGTGAGTTAGAGAATACCTTTTGATGACTCCGAGAATAACTTTTATGTCTTACATAATAACTTTAGATGTCTCTGAAAATAACTTTGATGAAAAAAGATGTCTTAGATTAACTTTTGATGACTTTGAAAACAAGTTTGATGAACAAACATGTTTTGGAAAGTTTCTCTGACGAACGAAGGTAACTTAGAGATTAACTTTTATGATTTAGAGAACATCTTTGATGTCTTAGAGAACAAGATTGATGTCTTTGAAACAACTTTGATGAACGAGAGTGAGTTAGAGATTACCTTTGTTAACTCTGAGATCAACTTTGATGAACAAAAGTGAGTTAGAGATTACATTTGATAATTCTAAGATTAACTTTAGATGGCTCTGAGGACAGTTTTTGTTGAACGAGGATGTCTCAGAAGGCTTCTTTGAATAACAAAGGTGACTGAGAATAACTTTGATGACTCTGAGAAAGACTTTGTTGTCTTAAAGAATAACTTTAGATGTCTCTGAGAATAACTTTTATGAACGAAGATGTCTGAGATTAACTTTGACGTCTCTTGGATTAACTTTGTGGACAAGAGAATATCTTTGGATAACTATGAGATTAACTTTGATGTCTTTGAAACAACTTTGATGAACGAGAGTGAGTTAGAGATTACCTTTGTTAACTCTGAGATCAACTTTGACGTCTCTTGGATTAACTTTGATGACTGAGAGTGAGTTAGAGATTACATTTGATAATTCTAAGATTGACTTTAGATGTCTCTGAGAATAACTTTTATGAACGAAGATGTATTGGAAAGTTTCTCTGAAGAACGAAGCTGACTCTGAGAATAACTTTTGTTAGCTCTTTGAATAACTTTGAGAATGACTTCTGAGAACATGGGTAGTATTTGAATGCGTCTTTGATGTAATGAAAAGTAACTTTGATGTCTCGAAGATATCTTGCAGATCAACTTTGATGACAGAGATTAACTTTTGTTGTTTTAGAGATTAATTTGATAGCTCCGAGAATAACTTTTATGCCTCTGAGATTAACTTTAATGAACGAAGATGTCTTAGAAAGTTTCTCTGATGAACGAAAGGCTACTTAGAGAATAGCATTTTGATGACTGAGATTAACTTTTTGATGACTCTGAGAATAACTTTGAGGATGCGAGTAAATTTTGAGTGTTTGAGAGTGTCTTTGATATCTCGAAGAGTGCCCTTGAAGTCTTAAAGGATGTCTTTGATGTCTCGAAGGATGTCTTAGAGTGTAACTTTGGTATCTTTGAGTAAGTCCTTGATGTATTGAAGAGTGTCTTTGATTTCTCGAAGAGTAACTTTGGTGTCACGGAGAGCACCTTTGACTATTTTTCGTACTTGACGACATATAATTTTTACGAAAGTGCTGAAAAAGTTACATTTGACTATTTTTCTTACTTAGCGACATATAATTTTAGTTACGAAAGTGTTGAAAAAGTTACATTTGACTATTTTTAGTGCTCCACAAAGTATAAATGGAATTTAAGAACGACGATGATAGATATCTTTGACTATATTTTCTTACTTGACGAAAACATAATGGCTGTTACGAAATGATGAATATGACTTTTTCTGTTGATTGATGGATAATTTTAGTTATGAAATGACAATGAAACATGAAGAACACGGCTATTTTCTGATGACTGGGGAATAAGTTTAGTTAAGAAATGATGAAAGTTATTATTTAGTTGATTGACGATGGATAAAAGCTAGTTATGAACAGTTTTGGAAAGTTTCCTTTGACAATTTTTTCTTGATTGGATAATAAGTTAGTTGAGAAATGAGGAAAGTGACTATGTTTCAGTTGATTGGCGAAAGATTTTTAGTTAAGAAGTTACAAGAAAGGTTTGTCTTTTGTAAATTTGGAACTGAATAAAGTGTAGATTTGTTTAAGAACATGGCTGGTAGAACTATTAAGTTGACAACGAGAATTACTTTGATATAGTTTTGAAAATAAAACTTGGTGACTAAAATTGTTGAGGGAACTGTAAAGCTGATGCTAATATTTGACAAAGAACTAGTTAGCGAATGGAAGAAAACAAAGAACATAAAAAAAATTGAGGTTAAGTACGGGAATGAACACAGTGAACATACGGTGAACACAGAAAACATGTAAGAAAAAGTTGATGAATAGAGTGAACATGCAGGGAATATGAACTTATAGAGAATATGAAGACATGATAAGGAACATAGGGAATACAAAGAATGAACACTGAACGTGTGAAGAACAAGCTAGAACATTGAGAACATGAATATTGAGTATAAAAGTTATGCAGAGAACATATGATGTACATAGAAAATATGACTAGAATTTGTAGAGAAAGTAATGAGACTAAGAGAAAGATTACAGAAAAAAATGGAGATACTTGTGAAAATATGAACTGAATGGGACTGTGAACATTTGTAGAACATGGAATGAACACAGAAAACACGGACAAAAAGTGAAGAACACAGCTGAATATCGAGAAAATATGCAAATACAGGGGGACAAGAGCTGGAGCTCTGTAACTGACTTGATCTTATTTACTACGTCTGAAATATGACTGTTTAAAATTTCAGGGGGATTGGACTGCTAGTAGCGAAAATGTGGTCTCTGCCAAATTTGGGTCTTTAATTAGACTCTGATTAATTTCGATCATGAACTGGACTCTGAATATTTTGGCACAAAGTAGACTCTGGCGAATTTTGCTAGAAAACTGGACTCTGATGAATTTCGATCAAGAACTGGACGCTGTCACATTTTCACAGATTACAGGACACTGATGAAATTTGCTCTCAAAGTAGACTCTGGCGAATTTCTGTTGATAATTGGACTCTGATGAAATATGAGCTTAAAACTGTCTCTGACTAATTTTGCTCTCAAAGTAGACTCTGTTCATTTTTAGGTATAAATTGGACTCTGATGAAATATGAGCTAAAAACTGTCTCTGACTAATTTTGCTCACAAAGTGGACTCTGTTCATTTTTAGGTATAAAATGGTCTCTGATGAAATATGAGCTAAAACTGTCTCTGACTAATTTTGATCTCAAAGTAGACTCTGGCGAATTTCTGTTGATAATTGGACTCTGATGAAATATGAGCTAAATACTGTCTCTGACTAATTTTGCTCACAAAGTAGACTCTGACGAAAATTGGGTATAAAATGGACTCTGTCAAATTTTGGCAGATTACAGGACTCTGATGAAATATGAGCTAAATACTGTCTCTGACTAATTTTGCTCACAAAGTAGACTCTGACGAAAATTGGGTATAAAATGGACTCTGTCAAATTTTCGCAGATTACAGGACTCTGATGAAATATGAGCTAAAACTGTCTCTGACTAATTTTGCTCTCAAAGTAGACTCTGGCGAATTTTCGGTATAAACTGGACTCTGATGAAATATGAGCTTAAAACTGGGCTCTGTTCAATTTTGGTCTTTACAGATGAAATAGCCGTAAATGGATATAAAACTAAATGTTATGACTAAGTTGGCTGTTTTCTTTAACAAAACATCTAAGACAATATTCTCTGAAAATGGTCCTTTTACAAATTCGGTCATAAACATATAAATAAACTTCTATGATTATTTGAAACTCTGAAAATAGTTGTAAGGAAATAGGAGGAGAGAGAGAGGGACGGTCCAGATATTATTATGGAGAAGATAAGATACGATTACCGAGGTGACCTGAAGGCTGTGTCTGGCTGACGTCTAAAGTAAACACAGGTGATGCGACAGAATGCGAGGTAGGGGGGGAGGGAGGGGGGTGTGAGGTATATGAGTGGGAGATGCAGGGGGGGAGGGAAAGGTGAGGGAGGGGGGATGGCAGGGAAATGAATTAGATATATATAGCAATATACAAGTTTCTAAGTAAGAAACAAATAAGAACTTTTAACAAAGTCGTATGACATTATTTCATGATAAGACTTTAACAAACTTCTAAGTCTCGGAAATTATTTTTCTCATAAGAACTTTAACAAACTTCTAAGTCTCGGAAATTATTTCATCATAAGAAATCCTTACTTCTAAAATCTGTGACTGTCCAAATTCGCCTGAAAAACCCTGGCTCACACAGGCCCTTTTTTCCCCTTTGGACCTGAAAACCATGGCTCACACAGGCCCTTTTTTCCCCTTTGGACCTGAAAACCCTGGCTCACACAGGCCCTTTTTTCCCCTTTGGACCTGAAAACCATGGCTCACACAGGCCCTTTTTTCCCCTTTGGACCTGAAAACCATGGCTCACACAGGCCCTTTTTTCCCCAGAAAAAAGGGCCTGTGCGTTGCCATCCCTACTACTCGCCTGGACTACAGTAGCCATGTGATGCTCCACCTGGACTACAGTAGCCATGTGATTCCCTGCCTGGACTACAGTAGCCATGTGATGCTCCGCCTGGACTACAGTAGCCATGTGATGCTCCACCTGGACTACAGTAGCCATGTGATGCTCCGCCTGGACTACAGTAGCTATGTGATGCTCCGCCTGGACTACAGTAGCCATGTGATGCTCCGCCTGGACTACAGTAGCCATGTGATGCTCCCGCTTTGACTGTTGCTGACTTTGACTGTTGCTGACTTTGACTGTTGCTGACTTTGACTGTTGCTGACTTTGACTGTTGCTGACTGTGACTGTTGCTGACTTTGACTGTTGCTGACTTTGACTGTTGCTGACTTTGACTGTTGCTGACTTTGACTGTTGCTGACTTTGACTGTTGCTGACTTTGACTGTTGCTGACTGGTCTGATGCATAAAGTGGCCACTTGGTTGGTGGTTGTTGCTTAAGGTGGTCGTAGACTGAACGAGCTTTTAATGTAACTGTTAACTGGCTGTCAAGATTATTATTGTCTATGTTGCTTTATTTCTTTGGCTCGAGTCATGAAGTTTGTCGTTAGGTTGTTGATTAATGGTAATGTGTTTAATTGGTTAATCTCTTTATCTCCTACACCGTTACCCAACCACTTGGGCTGGACGGTAGGGCGACGGTCTTGCTTCATGCAGGTCTGTGTTCAATCTCCGACCATCCAAGTTATTGAGCATCATTACTCCCCCACCCCATACCTTCCCAAATCCTGACCCCCTCCCAGTGCTACATAGTCGTAATGGCTTGGCGCTTTCCCCTGATAGTTCCCCCTTCCCTTTAATAAACTTAGTTGTTCCTGCGCCGTTATCAGTGACCATTGTCATCCTGCAGGACCTGGTGGCGGGAGTCCGTAGTGGTGACGAGGTGCTGGTGTTGGCCGCCCTCGCCCAGGGTGCTGACACCTCCGTCACGGTGGTGGGGCCTCTTACCCAAGTGCCACTCTGCATGTTGAGGGTGGCGGCTGCGTGGGGTCACACTCACCTGGTGCCTCACCTGCTGGCGGCGGGACTCCCTGTGGAGGGTTCAGGGGAGTCCTCCCTCACACCTTTACACTGGGCGGCTTGCAGCGGTCATGACCAGGTGGTGAGGCAGCTGCTCAGCGCCCAGGATCACCTGCAGGCCAGGGGTCTTGTTGGTGAGAACCACAACACATGCTGCAGTATGTTGTATTATAATGTTCTAAGCATGTTTGTGTATGTTGTATGTAAGCCTCAACATAACCGGTGTTACAGGTATAACCGCACTACATGAGGCAGCGTATAATGGTCATGAGTCGTGTGTGGTGACGCTACTTGGTGCCGGCGCTGACCCTGACTCTCGGGACGCCTCTGGTCGGTCACCACTGCACCATGCTGCCGTAGGTAACCACACAGGTGTTGTGCAGGTGTTGCTGACAGCTGCCGGGTGTGACCGTCACGCTGTAGACAAGCGCGGGGAGACAGCACTACACAGGGCAGCGAGGGGCGGAGGTCTGGAGGCAACAGTGTGCTTGGTGGCGGCCGGCCTCGACCCTTGCGCCAGGGACATGGAGGGATACACACCTCTGGACGTGGCGAGGCTGCTGGGTCGTGGCCGTGTGGAGTGGTGGCTGAGGAAGTTGCCTCTCCCCCACCCTGCTGCTGGGACACCCACGCTGCCTCTCCCCCACCCTGATGCTGGGACACCCACGCTGCCTCGCCCCCACCCTGCTGCTGGGACACCCACGCTGCCCCGCCCCCACCCTGCTGCTGGGACACCCACGCTGCCTCGCCCCCACCCTGCTGCTGGGACACCCACGCTGCCTCGCCCCCACCCTGCTGCTGGGATACCCACGCTGCCTCGCCTCCACCCTGATGCTGGGACACCCACGCTGCCTCGCCCCCACCCTGATGCTGGGACACCCACGCTGCCTCGCCTCCAACCTGATGATGGGTCACCCACGCTGCCTCGCCCCCACCCTGCTGCTGGGACACCCACGCTGCCTCGCCCCCACCCTGCTGCTGGGACACCCACGCTGCCTCGCCTCCACCCTGATGCTGGGACACCCACGCTGCCTCGCCCCCACCCTGCTGCTGGGACACCCACGCTGCCTCGCCTCCACCCTACTGCTGGGACACCCACGCTGCCTCGCCTCCACCCTACTGCTGGGACACCCAGGCTGCCCCGCCTCCACCCTGCTGCTGGGTCACCCACGCTCCCTCGCCCCCACCCTACTGCTGGGACACCCACGCTGCCTCGCCTCCACCCTGATGCTGGGACACCCACGCTGCCTCGCCCCCACCCTGCTGCTGGGACACCCACGCTGCCTCGCCTCCACCCTGATGCTGGGACACCCACGCTGCCTCGCCTCCAACCTGATGATGGGTCACCCACGCTGCCTCTCCCCCACCCTGCTGCTGGGACACCCACGCTGCCTCGCCTCCACCCTGATGCTGGGACACCCACGCTGCCTCGCCCCCACCCTGATGCTGGGACACCCACGCTGCCTCGCCCCCACCCTGCTGCTGGGACACCCACGCTGCCTCGCCCCCTCCCTGCTGCTGGGACACCCACGCTGCCTCGCCTCCACCCTGATGCTGGGACACCCACGCTGCTCTTAGTGGTAAGTATTCTTGTGGAAGCATCTAGCTTCCGTTGCAAACCGTTAAGAATGTCTAATTCCTCCCATTTTTTCATCCCAGTTGGCTCCCGATTTTCCCCTCTTGTTTGCATTGCCTCCTCCTCCCCTTCTCACCCATTTGCCTCTCCGCAAGTTGGTGGACTGGTGGAGGGAGTGACGTGGACATTCCTGCCTGGGACGACCCGTGCAGGTGATGGACTCTGGGAGGGGCCTGACAGCTGAGTGGACAGCGCTTTGGATTCTTAGTCCTGAGGTTCCGGGTTCGATCCACGGTGGAAGCGGAAACAAATGAGCAGTTTCTTTCACCCGGATGCTCCTGTTGACCTAACAGTAAATAAGTACCTGGGAGTTACAGCTGCTACGGGCTGCTTCCTGGGGGTGTGTAACAAAAAATGCTAGGCTTGCAATTAAGATAGCCAGAGATTCCCATTATAACGATATTGAAAAGATAAAACTGAGTTCTGTGCTACTTTCAGGGGGAAACTGATGCATGAAATGGCATCAGAGATCAGTCTGCTACCTGGAAGAACTTCACCTGCTTGAACAAGCCCGTGAGCTCATGCCTGTAGAAAGGTTACCTCCCAGAGTGGATGACTCATGCAGAATCATCATCAATGAAATGGCAACGAAAAAGTCTAACATGATAACTCAAGAAATGAGGCACAGTTATCTGGAGGAAGTCTATAAACAAGTCGAAGATTAGTTAGATCAAATCTACACTGATGGGTCATCTAACCCTGACAATGGCAGGGCTGGTGCAGCATACACTTTAAATATGAATAATGCTTTACAACGCAGAAAAGAAGGAAAAGCCCGTATTGAGAACTTTGCTTCTTCAACACAAGCGGAGCTAACTGCCACTGTTATGGCGTTAAGATTCCTTGAACGAAGCACTAACGGTACAGTAATCTGCACTGACTCTAAAGCAGAGCTATAGAGTCTTACTGAAAACCTGCCGCTGTTCTTAACTCTGGTGGCCGCTGTTCTTAACTCTGGCGGCCGCTGTTCTTAACTTTGGCGGCAGCTGTTCTTAACTCTGGCGGCAGCTGTTCTTAACTCTGGCGGCCGCTGATCTTAACTCTGGCGGCCGCTGTTCTTAACTCTGGCGGCAACTGTTCTTAACTCTGGCGGCAACTGTTCTTAACTCTGGCGGCAGCTGTTCTTAACTCTGGCGTCCACGGTTCTTAACTCTGGCGGCCGCTGTTCTTAACTCTGGTAGCCGCTGTTCTTAACTCTGGCGGCAGCTGTTCTTAACTCTGGCGGCAGCTGTTCTTAACTCTGGCGTCCACGGTTCTTAACTCTGGCGGCCACTGTTCTTAACTCTGGCGGCAGCTGTTCTTAACTCTGGCGGCCGCTGTTCTTAACTCTGGCGGCCACAGTTCTTAACTCTGGCGGCAGCTGTTCTTAACTCTGGCGTCCACGGTTCTTAACTCTGGCGGCCACTGTTCTTAACTCTGGCGGCCACAGTTCTTAACTCTGGCGGCAGCTCTTCTTAACTCTGGCGGCCGCTGTTCTTAACTCTGGCGGCCACAGTTCTTAACTCTGGCGGCAGCTGTTCTTAACTCTGGCGGCCGCTGTTCTGAACTCTGGTAGCCGCTGTTCTTAACTCTGGCGGCCACAGTTCTTAACTCTGGCGGCAGCTGTTCTTAACTCTGGCGTCCACGGTTCTTAACTCTGGCGTCCACGGTTCTTAACTCTGGCGGCCACTGTTCTTAACTCTGGCGGCAGCTGTTCTTAACTCTGGCGGCCGCTGTTCTTAACTCTAGCGGCCACAGTTCTTAACTCTGGCGGCAGCTGTTCTTAACTCTGGCGGCCGCTGTTCTTAACTCTGGCGGCCACAGTTCTTAACTCTGGCGGCAGCTGTTCTTAACTCTGGCGGCCGCTGTTCTGAACTCTGGTAGCCGCTGTTCTTAACTCTGGCGTCCACGGTTCTTAACTCTGGCGGCCGCTGTTCTTAACTCTGGTAGGCGCTGTTCTTAACTCTGGCGGCCGCTGTTCTTAACTCTGGCGGCCGCTGTTCTTAACTCTGGCGTCCACGGTTCTTAACTCTGGCGGCCACTGTTCTTAACTCTGGTAGCCGCTGTTCTAAACTCTGGCGTCCACGGTTCTTAACTCTGGCGGCCACTGTTCTTAACTCTGGCGGCCGCTGTTCTTAACTCTGGCGTCCACTGTTCTTAACTCTGGCGGCCGCTGTTCTTAACTCTGGCGGCCGCTGTTCTTAACTCTGGCGTCCACGGTTCTTAACTCTGGCGGCCACTGTTCTTAACTCTGGCGGCCGCTGTTCTTAACTCTGGCGGCCGCTGTTCATAACTCTGGCGGCCACTGTTCATAACTCTGGCGGCCGCTGTTCATAACTCTGGCGGCCACTGTTCTTAACTCTGGCGGCCGCTGTTCTTAACTCTGGCGGCCACTGTTCTTAACTCTGGCGGCCACTGTTCTTAACTCTGGCGGCCGCTGTTCATAACTCTGGCGGCCACTGTTCATAACTCTGGCGGCCGCTGTTCATAACTTTGGCGGCCACTGTTCATAACTCTGGCGGCCACTGTTCTTAACTCTGGCGGCCGCTGTTCTTAACTCTGGCGGCCACTGTTCATAACTCTGGTAGCCGCTGTTCTTAACTCTGGCGGCCACTGTTCTTAACTCTGGTAGCCGCTGTTCTTAACTCTGGCGGCCACTGTTCTTAACTCTGGCGGCCGCTGTTCTTAACTCTGGCGGCAGCTGTTCTTAACTCTGGCGGCAGCTGTTCTTAACTCTGGCGGCAGCTGTTCTTAACTCTGGCGGCAGCTGTTCTTAACTCTGGCGGCCGCTGTTCTTAACACTGGCGGCTGCTGTTCTTAACTCTGGCGGCAGCTGTTCTTAACTATGGAACCGCTGTTCTCAACTCTGGCGGCAGCTGTTCTTAACTCTGGCGGCCGCTGTTCTTAACTCTGGTAGCCGCTGTTCTTAACTCTGGCGGCCGCTGTTCTTTACTCTGGCGGCCGCTGTTCTTAACTCTGGCGGCAGCTGTTCCTAACTCTGGCGGCCGCTGTTCTTAACACTGGCGGCTGCTGTTCTTAACTCTGTCGGCAGCTGTTCTTAACTCCGGCGGCCGCTGTTCTTAACTCTGACGGCCGCTGTTCTTAACTCTGGCGGCCACTGTTCATAACTCTGGCGGCCACTGTTCATAACTCTGGCGGCCGCTGTTCATAACTCTGGCGGCCACTGTTCATAACTCTGGCGGCCGCTGTTCATAACTCTGGCGGCCACTGTTCATAACTCTGGCGGTCACTGTTCATAACTCTGGTGGCCACTGTTCTTAACTCTGGCGGTCACTGTTCATAACTCTGGCGGCCACTGTTCATAACTCTGGCGGCCACTGTTCATAACTCTGGCGGCCACTGTTCATAACTCTGGAGGCCACTGTTCATAACTCTGGCGGCTACTGTTCATAACTCTGGCGGTCACTGTTCATAACTCTGGCGGCCACTGTTCATAACTCTGGCGGCCGCTGTTCATAACTCTGGCGGCCACTGTTCTTAACTCTGGCGGCCGCTGTTCTTAACTCTGGCGGCCACTGTTCTTAACTCTGGCGGTCACTGTTCATAACTCTGGCGGCCACTGTTCATAACTCTGGCGGCCACTGTTCATAACTCTGGCGGCCACTGTTCATAACTCTGGCGGCCGCTGTTCATAACTCTGGCGGCCACTGTTCATAACTCTGGCGGCCGCTGTTCATAACTCTGGCGGCCACTGTTCTTAACTCTGGCGGCCGCTGTTCTTAACTCTGGCGGCCACTGTTCTTAACTCTGGCGGCCACTGTTCTTAACTCTGGCGGCCGCTGTTCATAACTCTGGCGGCCACTGTTCATAACTCTGGCGGCCGCTGTTCATAACTTTGGCGGCCACTGTTCATAACTCTGGCGGCCACTGTTCATAACTCTGGCGGCCACTGTTCATAACTCTGGCGGCCACTGTTCATAACTCTGGCGGCCACTGTTCATAACTCTGGCGGCCGATGTTCTTAACTCTGTCGGCCACTGTTCATAACTCTGGTGGCCACTGTTATTAACTCTGGCGGCCACTGTTCAAAACTCTGGCTGCCACTGTTCATAACTCTGGCGGCCACTGTTCATAACTCTGGCGGCCGCTGTTCATAACTCTGGCGGCCACTGTTCATAACTCTGGCGGCCGCTGTTCTTAACTCTGGCGGCCACTGTTCATAACTCTGGTGGCCACTGTTCTTAACTCTGGCGGCCACTGTTCATAACTCTGGCTGCCACTGTTCATAACTCTGGCTGCCACTGTTCATAACTCTGGCGGCCACTGTTCATAACTGGTGGCCGCTGTTCTTAACTCTGACGGCCACTGTTCTTAACTCTGGCGGCCGCTGTTCTTAACTCTGGCGGCCACTGTTCATAACTCTGGCGGCCACTGTTAATAACTGGCGGCCACTGTTCATAACTGGTGGCCACTGTTCTTAACTCTGGCGGCCACTGTTCATAACTCTGGCGGCCACTGTTCATAACTCTGGCGGCCACTGTTCTTAACTCTGGTGGCCACTGTTCATAACTCTGGCGGCCACTGTTCATAACTCTTGCGGCCACTGTTCATAACTCTGGTGGCCGCTGTTCTTAACTCTGGTGGCCACTGTTCATAACTCTGGTGGCCACTGTTCATAACTCTGGTGGCCACTGTTCTTAACTCTGGCGGCCACTGTTCATAACTCTGGCGGCCACTGTTCATAACTAGCGGCCACTGTTCATAACACTGGTGGCCGCTGTTCTTAACTCTGGCGGCCACTGTTCATAACTCTAGCGGCCACTGTTCATAACTCTGGCGGCCACTGTTCATAACTCTGGCGGCCGCTGTTCTTAACTCTGGTGGCCACTGTTCATAACTCTGGTGGCCACTGTTCATAACTCTGGTGGCCACTGTTCATAACTCTGGTGGCCACTGTTCATAACTCTGGCGGCCACTGTTCATAACTGGCGGCCACTGTTCATAACACTGGTGGCCGCTGTTCTTAACTCTGGCGGCCACTGTTCATAACTCGGGTGGCCACTGTTCATAACTCTGGTGGCCACTGTTCATAACTCTGGTGGCCACTGTTCATAACTCTGGCGGCCACTGTTCATAACTCTGGTGGCCACTGTTCATAACTCTGGCGGCCACTGTTCATAACTCTGGCGGCCACTGTTCATAACTCTGGCGGCCACTGTTCTTAACTCTGGCGGCCACTGTTCATAACTCTGGCGGCCACTCTTCATAACTCTGGCGGCCACTGTTTTTACCTCTGGCGGCCACTGTTCTTAACTCTGGCGGCCACCGTTCATAACTCTGGTGGCCACTGTTCTTAACTCTGGCGGCCACTGTTCTTAACTCTGGCGGCCACTGTTCATAACTCTGGCGGCCACTGTTCATAACTCTGGCGGCCACTGTTCATAACTCTGGCGGCCACTGTTCTTAACTCTGGCGGCCACCGTTCATAACTCTGGTGGCCACTGTTCATAACTCTGGCGGCCACTGTTCATAACTCTGGCGGCCACTGTTCATAACTCTGGCGGCCACTGTTCTTAACTCTGGCGGCCACCGTTCATAACTCTGGCGGCCACCGTTCATAACTCTGGCGGCCACTGTTCATAACTCTGGCGGCCACTGTTCATAACTCTGGTGGCCACTGTTCATAACTCTGGTGGCCGCTGTTCATAACTCTGGCGGCCACTGTTCATAACTCTGGCGGCCACTCTTCATAACTCTGGCGGCCACTCTTCATAACTCTGGCGGCCACTGTTCATAACTCTGGCGGCCACTGTTCATAACTCTGGCGGCCACTGTTCTTAACTCTGGTGGCCACTGCTCATAACTAGCGGCCACTGTTCATAACACTGGTGGCCGCTGTTCTTAACTCTGGCGGCCACTGTTCATAACTCTGGTGGCCACTGTTCATAACTCTGGCGGCCACTGTTCATAACTCTGGTGGCCGCTGTTCTTGACTCTGGCGGCCACTGTTCATAACACTGGTGGCCGCTGTTCTTAACTCTGGCGGCCACTGTTCATATCTCTGGTGGCCACTGTTCATAACTCTGGCGGCCACTGTTCATAACTCTGGCGGCCACTGTTCATAACTGGCGGCCACTGTTCATAACACTGGCGGCCACTGTTCATAACTCTGGTGGCCACTGTTCATAACTCTGGTGGCCACTGTTCATAACTCTGGCGGCCACTGTTCATAACTCTGGTGGCCACTGTTCATAACTCTGGCGGCCACTGTTCATAACTCTGGCGGCCACTGTTCATAACTCTGGCGGCCACTGTTCTTAACTCTGGCGGCCACTGTTCATAACTCTGGCGGCCACTCTTCATAACTCTGGCGGCCACTGTTTTTACCTCTGGCGGCCACTGTTCTTAACTCTGGCGGCCACCGTTCATAACTCTGGTGGCCACTGTTCTTAACTCTGGCGGCCACTGTTCTTAACTCTGGCGGCCACTGTTCATAACTCTGGCGGCCACTGTTCATAACTCTGGCGGCCACTGTTCATAACTCTGGCGGCCACTGTTCTTAACTCTGGCGGCCACCGTTCATAACTCTGGTGGCCACTGTTCATAACTCTGGCGGCCACTGTTCATAACTCTGGCGGCCACTGTTCATAACTCTGGCGGCCACTGTTCTTAACTCTGGCGGCCACCGTTCATAACTCTGGCGGCCACCGTTCATAACTCTGGCGGCCACTGTTCATAACTCTGGCGGCCACTGTTCATAACTCTGGTGGCCACTGTTCATAACTCTGGTGGCCGCTGTTCATAACTCTGGCGGCCACTGTTCATAACTCTGGCGGCCACTCTTCATAACTCTGGCGGCCACTCTTCATAACTCTGGCGGCCACTGTTCATAACTCTGGCGGCCACTGTTCATAACTCTGGCGGCCACTGTTCTTAACTCTGGTGGCCACTGCTCATAACTAGCGGCCACTGTTCATAACACTGGTGGCCGCTGTTCTTAACTCTGGCGGCCACTGTTCATAACTCTGGTGGCCACTGTTCATAACTCTGGCGGCCACTGTTCATAACTCTGGTGGCCGCTGTTCTTGACTCTGGCGGCCACTGTTCATAACACTGGTGGCCGCTGTTCTTAACTCTGGCGGCCACTGTTCATATCTCTGGTGGCCACTGTTCATAACTCTGGCGGCCACTGTTCATAACTCTGGCGGCCACTGTTCATAACTGGCGGCCACTGTTCATAACACTGGCGGCCACTGTTCATAACTCTGGCGGCCACTGTTCATAACACTGGTGGCCGCTGTTCTTAACTCTGGCGGCCGCTGTTCTTAACTCTGGCGGCCGCTGTTCTTAACTCTGGCGTCCACGGTTCTTAACTCTGGCGGCCACTGTTCTTAACTCTGGCGGCCGCTGTTCTTAACTCTGGTGGCCACTGTTCATAACTCTGGTGGCCACTGTTCTTAACTCTGGCGGCCACTGTTCATAACTCTGGCGGCCACTGTTCATAACTAGCGGCCACTGTTCATAACACTGGTGGCCGCTGTTCTTAACTCTGGCGGCCACTGTTCATAACTCTAGCGGCCACTGTTCATAACTCTGGCGGCCACTGTTCATAACTCTGGCGGCCGCTGTTCTTAACTCTGGTGGCCACTGTTCATAACTCTGGTGGCCACTGTTCATAACTCTGGTGGCCACTGTTCATAACTCTGGTGGCCACTGTTCATAACTCTGGCGGCCACTGTTCATAACTGGCGGCCACTGTTCATAACACTGGTGGCCGCTGTTCTTAACTCTGGCGGCCACTGTTCATAACTCGGGTGGCCACTGTTCATAACTCTGGTGGCCACTGTTCATAACTCTGGTGGCCACTGTTCATAACTCTGGCGGCCACTGTTCATAACTCTGGTGGCCACTGTTCATAACTCTGGCGGCCACTGTTCATAACTCTGGCGGCCACTGTTCATAACTCTGGCGGCCACTGTTCTTAACTCTGGCGGCCACTGTTCATAACTCTGGCGGCCACTCTTCATAACTCTGGCGGCCACTGTTTTTACCTCTGGCGGCCACTGTTCTTAACTCTGGCGGCCACCGTTCATAACTCTGGTGGCCACTGTTCTTAACTCTGGCGGCCACTGTTCTTAACTCTGGCGGCCACTGTTCATAACTCTGGCGGCCACTGTTCATAACTCTGGCGGCCACTGTTCATAACTCTGGCGGCCACTGTTCTTAACTCTGGCGGCCACCGTTCATAACTCTGGTGGCCACTGTTCATAACTCTGGCGGCCACTGTTCATAACTCTGGCGGCCACTGTTCATAACTCTGGCGGCCACTGTTCTTAACTCTGGCGGCCACCGTTCATAACTCTGGCGGCCACCGTTCATAACTCTGGCGGCCACTGTTCATAACTCTGGCGGCCACTGTTCATAACTCTGGTGGCCACTGTTCATAACTCTGGTGGCCGCTGTTCATAACTCTGGCGGCCACTGTTCATAACTCTGGCGGCCACTCTTCATAACTCTGGCGGCCACTCTTCATAACTCTGGCGGCCACTGTTCATAACTCTGGCGGCCACTGTTCATAACTCTGGCGGCCACTGTTCTTAACTCTGGTGGCCACTGCTCATAACTAGCGGCCACTGTTCATAACACTGGTGGCCGCTGTTCTTAACTCTGGCGGCCACTGTTCATAACTCTGGTGGCCACTGTTCATAACTCTGGCGGCCACTGTTCATAACTCTGGCGGCCACTGTTCATAACTCTGGTGGCCACTGTTCATAACTCTGGTGGCCGCTGTTCATAACTCTGGCGGCCACTGTTCATAACTCTGGCGGCCACTCTTCATAACTCTGGCGGCCACTCTTCATAACTCTGGCGGCCACTGTTCATAACTCTGGCGGCCACTGTTCATAACTCTGGCGGCCACTGTTCTTAACTCTGGTGGCCACTGCTCATAACTAGCGGCCACTGTTCATAACACTGGTGGCCGCTGTTCTTAACTCTGGCGGCCACTGTTCATAACTCTGGTGGCCACTGTTCATAACTCTGGCGGCCACTGTTCATAACTCTGGTGGCCGCTGTTCTTGACTCTGGCGGCCACTGTTCATAACACTGGTGGCCGCTGTTCTTAACTCTGGCGGCCACTGTTCATATCTCTGGTGGCCACTGTTCATAACTCTGGCGGCCACTGTTCATAACTCTGGCGGCCACTGTTCATAACTGGCGGCCACTGTTCATAACACTGGCGGCCACTGTTCATAACTCTGGCGGCCACTGTTCATAACACTGGTGGCCGCTGTTCTTAACTCTGGCGGCCGCTGTTCTTAACTCTGGCGGCCGCTGTTCTTAACTCTGGCGTCCACGGTTCTTAACTCTGGCGGCCACTGTTCTTAACTCTGGCGGCCGCTGTTCTTAACTCTGGCGTCCACTGTTCTTAACACTGGCGGCCACTGTTCTTAACACTGGCGTCCACTGTTCTTAACACTGGCGTCCACGGTTCTTAACTCTGGCGGCCACTGTTCATAACTCTGGCGGCCGCTGTTCATAACTCTGGCGGCCACTGTTCTTAACTCTGGTAGCCGCTGTTCTTAACTCTGGCGGCCACTGTTCTTAACTCTGGCGGCCACTGTTCTTAACTCTGGCGGCCACTGTTCTTAACTCTGGCGGCCACTGTTCTTAACTCTGGTAGCCGCTGTCCTTAACTCTGGCGGCCACTGTTCTTAACTCTGGCGGCCACTGTTCTTAACACTGGCGGCCACTGTTCTTAACTCTGGCGGCCACTGTTCTTAACTCTGGTAGCCGCTGTTCTTAACTCTGGCGGCCACTGTTCTTAACTCTGGCGGCCGCTGTTCTTAACTCTGGCGGCCACTGTTCTTAACTCTGGCGGCAGCTGTTCTTAACTCTGGCGACAGCTGTTCTTAACTCTGGCGGCAGCTGTTCTTAACTCTGGCGGCAGCTGTTCTTAACTCTGGCGGCCGCTGTTCTTAACACTGGCGGCTGCTGTTCTTAACTCTGGCGGCAGCTGTTCTTAACTATGGAAGCCGCTGTTCTCAACTCTGGCGGCAGCTGTTCTTAACTCTGGCGGCCGCTGTTCTTAACTCTGGTAGCCGCTGTTCTTAACTCTGGCGGCCGCTGTTCTTTACTCTGGCGGCCGCTGTTCTTAACTCTGGCGGCAGCTGTTCTTAACTCTGGCGGCCGCTGTTCTTAACACTGGCGGCTGCTGTTCTTAACTCTGTCGGCAGCTGTTCTTAACTCCGGCGGCCGCTGTTCTTAACTCTGACGGCCGCTGTTCTTAACTCTGGCGGCCACTGTTCATAACTCTGGCGGCCACTGTTAATAACTCTGGCGGCCACTGTTCATAACTCTGGCGGCCACTGTTCATAACTCTGGCGGCCGCTGTTCATAACTCTGGCGGCCACTGTTCATAACTTTGGCGGTCACTGTTCATAACTCTGGTGGCCACTGTTCTTAACTCTGGCGGTCACTGTTCATAACTCTGGCGGCCACTGTTCATAACTCTGGCGGCCACTGTTCATAACTCTGGCGGCAACTGTTCATAACTCTGGAGGCCACTGTTCATAACTCTGGCGGCTACTGTTCATAACTCTGGCGGTCACTGTTCATAACTCTGGCGGCCACTGTTCATAACTCTGGCGGCCGCTGTTCTTAACTCTGGCGGCCACTGTTCATAACTCTGGTGGCCACTGTTCATAACTCTGGCGGCCGCTGTTCATAACTCTGGCGGCCACTGTTCTTAACTCTGGCGGCCGCTGTTCTTAACTCTGGCGCCCACTGTTCTTAACTCTGGCGGTCACTGTTCATAACTCTGGCGGCCACTGTTCATAACTCTGGCGGCCACTATTCATAACTCTGGCGGCCACTGTTCATAACTCTGGCGGCCGCTGTTCATAACTCTGGCGGCCACTGTTCATAACTCTGGCGGCCGCTGTTCATAACTCTGGCGGCCACTGTTCTTAACTCTGGCGGCCGCTGTTCTTAACTCTGGCGGCCACTGTTCTTAACTCTGGCGGCCACTGTTCTTAACTCTGGCGGCCGCTGTTCATAACTCTGGCGGCCACTGTTCATAACTCTGGCGGCTGCTGTTCATAACTTTGGCGGCCACTGTTCATAACTCTGGCGGCCACTGTTCATAACTCTGGCGGCCACTGTTCATAACTCTGGCGGCCACTGTTCATAACTCTGGCGGCCGATGTTCTTAACTCTGGCGGCCACTGTTCATAACTCTGGTGGCCACTGTTCTTAACTCTGGCGGCCACTGTTCATAACTCTGGCTGCCACTGTTCATAACTCTGGCGGCCACTGTTCATAACTCTGGCGGCCGCTGTTCATAACTCTGGCGGCCACTGTTCATAACTCTGGCGGCCGCTGTTCTTAACTCTGGCGGCCACTGTTTATAACTCTGGTGGCCACTGTTCTTAACTCTGGCGGCCACTGTTCATAACTCTGGCTGCCACTGTTCATAACTCTGGCTGCCACTGTTCATAACTCTGGCGGCCACTGTTCATAACTGGTGGCCGCTGTTCTTAACTCTGGCGGCCACTGTTCTTAACTCTGGCGGCCGCTGTTCTTAACTCTGGCGGCCACTGTTCATAACTCTGGCGGCCACTGTTAATAACTGGCGGCCACTGTTCATAACTGGTGGCCACTGTTCTTAACTCTGGCGGCCACTGTTCATAACTCTGGCGGCCACTGTTCATAACTCTGGCGGCCACTGTTCTTAACTCTGGTGGCCACTGTTCATAACTCTGGCGGCCACTGTTCATATTTCTTGCGGCCACTGTTCATAACTCTGGTGGCCGCTGTTCTTAACTCTGGTGGCCACTGTTCATAACTTTGGTGGCCACTGTTCATAACTCTGGTGGCCCCTGTTCATAACTCTGGTGGCCACTGTTCATAACTCTGGCGGCCACTGTTCATAACTGGCGGCCACTGTTCATAACACTGGTGGCCGCTGTTCTTAACTCTGGCGGCCACTGTTCATAACTCTGGTGGCCACTGTTCATAACTCTGGTGGCCACTGTTCATAACTCTGGTGGCCACTGTTCATAACTCTGGCGGCCACTGTTCATAACTCTGGTGGCCACTGTTCATAACTCTGGCGGCCACTGTTCATAACTCTGGCGGCCACTGTTCATAACTCTGGCGGCCACTGTTCTTAACTCTGGCGGCCACTGTTCATAACTCTGGCGGCCACTCTTCATAACTCTGACGGCCACTGTTTTTACCTCTGGCGGCCACTGTTCTTAACTCTGGCGGCCACCGTTCATAACTCTGGTGGCCACTGTTCTTAACTCTGGCGGCCACTGTTCTTAACTCTGGCGGCCACTGTTCATAACTCTGGCGGCCACTGTTCATAACTTTGGCGGCCACTGTTCATAACTCTCGTGGCCACTGTTCATAACTCTGGCGGCCACTGTTCTTAACTCTGGCGGCCACCGTTCATAACTCTGGTGGCCACTGTTCATAACTCTGGCGGCCACTGTTCATAACTCTGGCGGCCACTGTTCATAACTCTGGCGGCCACTGTTCTTAACTCTGGCGGCCACCGTTCATAACTCTGGCGGCCACCGTTCATAACTCTGGCGGCCACTGTTCATAACTCTGGCGGCCACTGTTCATAACTCTGGCGGCCACTGTTCATAACTGGCGGCTACTGTTCATAACACTGGTGGCCGCTGTTCTTAACTCTGGCGGCCACTGTTCATAACTCTGTCGGCCACTGTTCATAACTCTGGCGGCCACTGTTCATAGATCTGGCGGCCACTGTTCTTAACTCTGGTGGCCACTGTTCATAACTAGCGGCCACTGTTCATAACACTGGTGGCCGCTGTTCTTAACTCTGGCGGCCACTGTTCATAACTCTGGTGGCCACTGTTCATAACTCTGGCGGCCACTGTTCATAACTCTGGTGGCCGCTGTTCTTAACTCTGGCGGCCACTGTTCATAACACTGGTGGCCGCTGTTCTTAACTCTGGCGGCCACTGTTCATATCTCTGGTGGCCACTGTTCATAACTCTGGCGGCCACTGTTCATAACTCTGGCGGCCACTGTTCATAACTCTGGCGGCCACTGTTCATAACTCTGGCGGCCACTGTTCATAACTGGCGGCCACTGTTCATAACACTGGCGGCCACTGTTCATAACTCTGGCGGCCACTGTTCATAACACTGGTGGCCGCTGTTCTTAACTCTAGCGGCCACTGTTCATAACACTGGTGGCCGCTGTTCTTAACTCTGGCGGCCACTGTTCATAACTCTGGTGGCCACTGTTCATAACTCTGGCGGCCGCTGTTCTTAACTCTGGCGGCCACTGTTCATAACTCTGGTGGCCACTGTTCATAACTCTGGCGGCCGCTGTTCTTAACTCTGGCGGCCACTGTTCATAACACTGGTGGCCGCTGTTCTTAACTCTGGCGGCCACTGTTCATAACTGGTGGCCACTGTTCATAACACTGGTGGCCGCTGTTCTTAACTCTGGAGGCCACTGTTCATAACTCTGGCGGCCACTGTTCATAACTCTGGCGGCCGCTGTTCTTAACTCTGGCGGCCACTGTTCATAACTCTGGCGGCCACTGTTCATAACTCTGGCGGCCACTGTTCATAACTGGCGGCCACTGTTCATAACTCTAGCGGCCACTGTTCATAACACTGGTGGCCGCTGTTCTTAACTCTGGCGGCCACTGTTCATAACTCTGGTGGCCACTGTTCATAACTCTGGCGGCCGCTGTTCTTAACTCTGGCGGCCACTGTTCATAACTCTGGTGGCCACTGTTCATAACTCTGGCGGCCGCTGTTCTTAACTCTGGCGGCCGCTGTTCATAACTCTGTCGGCCACTGTTCTTAACTCTGGCGGCCACTGTTCATAACTCTGGCGGCCACTGTTCTTAACTCTGGCGGACGCTGTTCTTAACTCTGGCGGCCACTGTTCTTAACTCTGGCGGCCACTGTTCTTAACTCTGGCGGCCGCTGTTCTTAACTCTGGCGGTCACTGTTCATAACTCTGGCGGCCACTGTTCACAACTCTGGCGGCCACTGTTCACAACTCTGGCGGTCACTGTTCATAACTCTGGCGGCCACTGTTCATAACTCTGGCGGCCACTGTTCATAACTCTGGCGGCCACTGTTCATAACTCTGGCGGCCACTGTTCATAACTCTGGCGGCCACTGTTCATAACTCTGGCGGCCACTGTTCATAACTCTGGCGGCAACTGTTCACAACTCTGGCGGCCACTTTTCATAACTGGCGGCCACTTTTCATAACTGGCGGGCACTGTTCATAACTCTGGTGGCCACTGTTCAAAACTCTGGCGCCCACTGTTCATAACTCTGGTGGCCACTGTTCATAACTCTGGCGGCCACTGTTCATAACTCTGGCGGCCACTGTTCATAACTCTGGCGGCCACTGTTCATAACTCTGGCGGCCGCTGTTCTTAACTCTGGCGGCCACTGTTCATAACTCAGGCGGCCACTGTTCATAACTCTGGCGGCCACTGTTCATAACTGGCGGCCACTGTTCATAACTCTAGCGGCCACTGTTCATAACACTGGTGGCCGCTGTTCTTAACTCTGGCGGCCACTGTTCATAACTCTGGTGGCCACTGTTCATAACTCTGGCGGCCGCTGTTCTTAACTCTGGCGGCCACTGTTCATAACTCTGGTGGCCACTGTTCATAACTCTGGCGGCCGCTGTTCTTAACTCTGGCGGCCGCTGTTCATAACTCTGTCGGCCACTGTTCTTAACTCTGGCGGCCACTGTTCATAACTCTGGCGGCCACTGTTCTTAACTCTGGCGGACGCTGTTCTTAACTCTGGCGGCCACTGTTCTTAACTCTGGCGGCCACTGTTCTTAACTCTGGCGGCCGCTGATCTTAACTCTGGCGGTCACTGTTCATAACTCTGGCGGCCACTGTTCACAACTCTGGCGGTCACTGTTCATAACTCTGGCGGCCACTGTTCATAACTCTGGCGGCCGCTGTTCTTAACTCTGGCGGCCACTGTTCATAACTGGTGGCCACTGTTCATAACTGGTGGCCACTGTTCATAACACTGGTGGCCGCTGTTCTTAACTCTGGCGCCACTGTTCATAACTCTGGTGGCCACTGTTCATAACTCTGGCGGCCGCTGTTCTTAACTCTGGTGGCCGCTGTTCTTAACTCTGGCGGCCACTGTTCATAACTCTGGCTTCCACTGTTCATAACTCTGGCGGCCGCTGTTCTTAACTCTGGCGGCCACTGTTCATAACTCTGGCGGCCACTGTTCATAACTCTGGCGGCCACTGTTCATAACTGACGGCCACTGTTCATAACTCTGGCGGCCACTGTTCTTAACTCTGGCGGCCACTGTTCATAACTCTGGCGGCCACTGTTCATAACTCTGGCGGCCACTGTTCATAACTGGCGGCCACTGTTCATAACTCTGGCGGCCACTGTTCTTAACTCTGGCGGCCACTGTTCATAACTCTGGCGGCCACTGTTCATAACTCTGGCGGCCACTGTTCTTAACTCTGGCGGCCGCTGTTCTTAACTCTGGCGGCCACTGTTCTTAACTCTGGCGGCCACTGTTCATAACTCTGGCGGCCACTGTTCTTAACTCTGGCGGCCACTGTTCATAACTCTGGCGGCCACTGTTCTTAACTCTATCGGACGCTGTTCTTAACTCTGGCGGCCACTGTTCATAACTGGTGGCCACTGTTCATAACTGATGGCCACTGTTCATAACACTGGTGGCCGCTGTTCTCAACTCTGGCGCCACTGTTCATAACTCTGGTGGCCACTGTTCATAACTCTGGCGGCCGCTGTTCTTAACTCTGGTGGCCGCTGTTCTTAACTCTGGCGGCCACTGTTCATAACTCTGGCTGCCACTGTTCATAACTCTGGCGGCCGCTGTTCTTAACTCTGGCGGCCACTGTTCATAACTCTGGCGGCCACTGTTCATAACTGGCGGCCACTGTTCATAACTCTGGCGGCCACTGTTCTTAACTCTGGCGGCCACTGTTCATAACTCTGGCGGCCACTGTTCATAACTCTGGCGGCCACTGTTCATAACTGGCGGCCACTGTTCATAACTCTGGCGGCCACTGTTCTTAACTCTGGCGGCGACTGTTCATAACTCTGGCGGCCACTGTTCATAACTCTGGCGGCCACTGTTCTTAACTCTGGCGGCCGCTGTTCTTAACTCTGGCGGCCACTGTTCTTAACTCTGGCGGCCACTGTTCATAACTCTGGCGGCCACTGTTCTTAACTCTGGCGGCCACTGTTCATAACTCTGGCGGCCACTGTTCTTAACTCTGGCGGACGCTGTTCTTAACTCTGGCGGCCACTGTTCTTAACTCTGGCGGCCACTGATCTTAACTCTGGCGGCCGCTGTTCTTAACTCTGGCGGTCACTGTTCATAACTCTGGCGGTCACTGTTCATAACTCTGGCGGCCACTGTTCATAACTCTGGCGGCCACTGTTCATATCTCTGGCGGCCACTTTTCATAACTAGCGGCCACTTTTCATAACTGGCGGCCACTGTTCATAACTCTGGTGGCCACTGTTCATAACTCTGGCGGCCACTGTTCATAACTCTGGTGGCCACTGTTCATAACTCTGGCGGCCACTGTTCATAACTCTGGCGGCCACTGTTCATAACTCTGGCGGCCACTGTTCATAACTCTGGCGGCCACTTTTCATAACTGGCGGCCACTTTTCATAACTGGCGGCCACTGTTCAAAACTCTGGTGGCCACTGTTCATAACTCTGGCGGCCACTGTTCATAACTCTGGTGGCCACTGTTCATAACTCTGGCGGCCACTGTTCATAACTCTGGCGGCCACTGTTCATAACTCTGGCGGCCACTGTTCATAACTCTGGCGGCCACTGTTCATAACTCTGGCGGCCACTGTTCATAACTCTGGCGGCCACTGTTCTTAACTCTGGCGGCCACTGTTCATAACTGGCGGCCACTATTCATAACTCTGGCGGCCACTGTTCATAACTCTGGCGGTCACTGTTCATAACTTTGGCGGCCACTGTTCATAACTCTGGCGGCCACTGTTCATAACTCTGGTGGCCACTGTTCATAACTCTGGCGGCTTCTGTTCATAACTCTGGCGGCCACTGTTCTTAACTCTGGTGGCCACTGTTCCTAACTCTGGTGGCCACTGTTCATAACTCTGGTGGCCACTGTTCATAACTCTGGCGGCTTCTGTTCATAACTCTGGCGGCTGCTGTTCATAACTCTGGCGGCCACTGTTCTTAACTCTGGCGGCCAATGTTCTTAACTCTGGCGGCCACTGTTCATAACTCTGGCGGCCGCTGTTCATAACTCTGGCGGCCACTGTTCTTAACTCTGGCGGCCACCGTTCTTAACTCTGGCGGCCACTGTTCATAACTCTGGCGGCCGCTGTTCATAACTCTGGCGGCCCCTGTTCTTATCTCTGGCGGCCACTGTTCATAACTCTGGCGGCCACTGTTCATAACTCTGGCGGCCACTGTTCATAACTCTGGCGGCCACTGTTCATAACTCTGGCTGCCACTATTCATAACTCTGGCGGCCACTGTTCATAACTCTGCCGGCCACTGTTCTTAACTCTGGCGGCCGCTGTTCATAACTCTGGCGGCTACTGTTCTTAATTCTGGCGGCCGGTGTTTTTAACTCTGGCGGCCACTATTCATAACTCTGGCGGCCACTATTCATAACTCTGGCGGCCACTATTCTTAACTCTGGCGGCCACTGTTCATAACTCTGGCGGCCACTGTTCATAACTCTGGCGGCCACTGTTCATAACTCTGGCGGCCACTATTCATAACTCTGGTGGCCACTGTTCATAACTCTGGTGGCCACTGTTCATAACTCTGGCGGCTTCTGTTCATAACTCTGGCGGCTGCTGTTCATAACTCTGGCGGCCACTGTTCTTAACTCTGGCGGCCACTGTTCTTAACTCTGGCGGCCACTGTTCATAACTCTGGCGGCCGCTGTTCATAACTCTGGTGGCCACTGTTCATAACTCTGGCGGCCGCTGTTCTTAACTCTGGCGGCCACTGTTCATAACACTGGTGGCCGCTGTTCATAACTCTGGCGGCCACTGTTCATAACTGGTGGCCACTGTTCATAACTCTGGCGGCCGCTGTTCTTAACTCTGGCGGCCACTGTTCATAACACTGGTGGCCGCTGTTCTTAACTCTGGCGGCCACTGTTCATATCTCTGGTGGCCACTGTTCATAACTCTGGCGGCCACTGTTCATAACTCTGGCGGCCACTGTTCATAACTCTGGCGGCCACTGTTCATAACTCTGGCGGCCACTGTTCATAACTGGCGGCCACTGTTCATAACACTGGCGGCCACTGTTCATAACTCTGGCGGCCACTGTTCATAACACTGGTGGCCGCTGTTCTTAACTCTAGCGGCCACTGTTCATAACACTGGTGGCCGCTGTTCTTAACTCTGGCGGCCACTGTTCATAACTCTGGTGGCCACTGTTCATAACTCTGGCGGCCGCTGTTCTTAACTCTGGCGGCCACTGTTCATAACTCTGGTGGCCACTGTTCATAACTCTGGCGGCCGCTGTTCTTAACTCTGGCGGCCACTGTTCATAACACTGGTGGCCGCTGTTCTTAACTCTGGCGGCCACTGTTCATAACTGGTGGCCACTGTTCATAACACTGGTGGCCGCTGTTCTTAACTCTGGAGGCCACTGTTCATAACTCTGGCGGCCACTGTTCATAACTCTGGCGGCCGCTGTTCTTAACTCTGGCGGCCACTGTTCATAACTCTGGCGGCCACTGTTCATAACTCTGGCGGCCACTGTTCATAACTGGCGGCCACTGTTCATAACTCTAGCGGCCACTGTTCATAACACTGGTGGCCGCTGTTCTTAACTCTGGCGGCCACTGTTCATAACTCTGGTGGCCACTGTTCATAACTCTGGCGGCCGCTGTTCTTAACTCTGGCGGCCACTGTTCATAACTCTGGTGGCCACTGTTCATAACTCTGGCGGCCGCTGTTCTTAACTCTGGCGGCCGCTGTTCATAACTCTGTCGGCCACTGTTCTTAACTCTGGCGGCCACTGTTCATAACTCTGGCGGCCACTGTTCTTAACTCTGGCGGACGCTGTTCTTAACTCTGGCGGCCACTGTTCTTAACTCTGGCGGCCACTGTTCTTAACTCTGGCGGCCGCTGTTCTTAACTCTGGCGGTCACTGTTCATAACTCTGGCGGCCACTGTTCACAACTCTGGCGGCCACTGTTCACAACTCTGGCGGTCACTGTTCATAACTCTGGCGGCCACTGTTCATAACTCTGGCGGCCACTGTTCATAACTCTGGCGGCCACTGTTCATAACTCTGGCGGCCACTGTTCATAACTCTGGCGGCCACTGTTCATAACTCTGGCGGCCACTGTTCATAACTCTGGCGGCCACTGTTCACAACTCTGGCGGCCACTTTTCATAACTGGCGGCCACTTTTCATAACTGGCGGGCACTGTTCATAACTCTGGTGGCCACTGTTCAAAACTCTGGCGCCCACTGTTCATAACTCTGGTGGCCACTGTTCATAACTCTGGCGGCCACTGTTCATAACTCTGGCGGCCACTGTTCATAACTCTGGCGGCCACTGTTCATAACTCTGGCGGCCGCTGTTCTTAACTCTGGCGGCCACTGTTCATAACTCAGGCGGCCACTGTTCATAACTCTGGCGGCCACTGTTCATAACTGGCGGCCACTGTTCATAACTCTAGCGGCCACTGTTCATAACACTGGTGGCCGCTGTTCTTAACTCTGGCGGCCACTGTTCATAACTCTGGTGGCCACTGTTCATAACTCTGGCGGCCGCTGTTCTTAACTCTGGCGGCCACTGTTCATAACTCTGGTGGCCACTGTTCATAACTCTGGCGGCCGCTGTTCTTAACTCTGGCGGCCGCTGTTCATAACTCTGTCGGCCACTGTTCTTAACTCTGGCGGCCACTGTTCATAACTCTGGCGGCCACTGTTCTTAACTCTGGCGGACGCTGTTCTTAACTCTGGCGGCCACTGTTCTTAACTCTGGCGGCCACTGTTCTTAACTCTGGCGGCCGCTGATCTTAACTCTGGCGGTCACTGTTCATAACTCTGGCGGCCACTGTTCACAACTCTGGCGGTCACTGTTCATAACTCTGGCGGCCACTGTTCATAACTCTGGCGGCCGCTGTTCTTAACTCTGGCGGCCACTGTTCATAACTGGTGGCCACTGTTCATAACTGGTGGCCACTGTTCATAACACTGGTGGCCGCTGTTCTTAACTCTGGCGCCACTGTTCATAACTCTGGTGGCCACTGTTCATAACTCTGGCGGCCGCTGTTCTTAACTCTGGTGGCCGCTGTTCTTAACTCTGGCGGCCACTGTTCATAACTCTGGCTTCCACTGTTCATAACTCTGGCGGCCGCTGTTCTTAACTCTGGCGGCCACTGTTCATAACTCTGGCGGCCACTGTTCATAACTCTGGCGGCCACTGTTCATAACTGACGGCCACTGTTCATAACTCTGGCGGCCACTGTTCTTAACTCTGGCGGCCACTGTTCATAACTCTGGCGGCCACTGTTCATAACTCTGGCGGCCACTGTTCATAACTGGCGGCCACTGTTCATAACTCTGGCGGCCACTGTTCTTAACTCTGGCGGCCACTGTTCATAACTCTGGCGGCCACTGTTCATAACTCTGGCGGCCACTGTTCTTAACTCTGGCGGCCGCTGTTCTTAACTCTGGCGGCCACTGTTCTTAACTCTGGCGGCCACTGTTCATAACTCTGGCGGCCACTGTTCTTAACTCTGGCGGCCACTGTTCATAACTCTGGCGGCCACTGTTCTTAACTCTATCGGACGCTGTTCTTAACTCTGGCGGCCACTGTTCATAACTGGTGGCCACTGTTCATAACTGATGGCCACTGTTCATAACACTGGTGGCCGCTGTTCTCAACTCTGGCGCCACTGTTCATAACTCTGGTGGCCACTGTTCATAACTCTGGCGGCCGCTGTTCTTAACTCTGGTGGCCGCTGTTCTTAACTCTGGCGGCCACTGTTCATAACTCTGGCTGCCACTGTTCATAACTCTGGCGGCCGCTGTTCTTAACTCTGGCGGCCACTGTTCATAACTCTGGCGGCCACTGTTCATAACTGGCGGCCACTGTTCATAACTCTGGCGGCCACTGTTCTTAACTCTGGCGGCCACTGTTCATAACTCTGGCGGCCACTGTTCATAACTCTGGCGGCCACTGTTCATAACTGGCGGCCACTGTTCATAACTCTGGCGGCCACTGTTCTTAACTCTGGCGGCGACTGTTCATAACTCTGGCGGCCACTGTTCATAACTCTGGCGGCCACTGTTCTTAACTCTGGCGGCCGCTGTTCTTAACTCTGGCGGCCACTGTTCTTAACTCTGGCGGCCACTGTTCATAACTCTGGCGGCCACTGTTCTTAACTCTGGCGGCCACTGTTCATAACTCTGGCGGCCACTGTTCTTAACTCTGGCGGACGCTGTTCTTAACTCTGGCGGCCACTGTTCTTAACTCTGGCGGCCACTGATCTTAACTCTGGCGGCCGCTGTTCTTAACTCTGGCGGTCACTGTTCATAACTCTGGCGGTCACTGTTCATAACTCTGGCGGCCACTGTTCATAACTCTGGCGGCCACTGTTCATATCTCTGGCGGCCACTTTTCATAACTAGCGGCCACTTTTCATAACTGGCGGCCACTGTTCATAACTCTGGTGGCCACTGTTCATAACTCTGGCGGCCACTGTTCATAACTCTGGTGGCCACTGTTCATAACTCTGGCGGCCACTGTTCATAACTCTGGCGGCCACTGTTCATAACTCTGGCGGCCACTGGTCATAACTCTGGCGGCCACTTTTCATAACTGGCGGCCACTTTTCATAACTGGCGGCCACTGTTCAAAACTCTGGTGGCCACTGTTCATAACTCTGGCGGCCACTGTTCATAACTCTGGTGGCCACTGTTCATAACTCTGGCGGCCACTGTTCATAACTCTGGCGGCCACTGTTCATAACTCTGGCGGCCACTGTTCATAACTCTGGCGGCCACTGTTCATAACTCTGGCGGCCACTGTTCATAACTCTGGCGGCCACTGTTCTTAACTCTGGCGGCCACTGTTCATAACTGGCGGCCACTATTCATAACTCTGGCGGCCACTGTTCATAACTCTGGCGGTCACTGTTCATAACTTTGGCGGCCACTGTTCATAACTCTGGCGGCCACTGTTCATAACTCTGGTGGCCACTGTTCATAACTCTGGCGGCTTCTGTTCATAACTCTGGCGGCCACTGTTCTTAACTCTGGTGGCCACTGTTCCTAACTCTGGTGGCCACTGTTCATAACTCTGGTGGCCACTGTTCATAACTCTGGCGGCTTCTGTTCATAACTCTGGCGGCTGCTGTTCATAACTCTGGCGGCCACTGTTCTTAACTCTGGCGGCCAATGTTCTTAACTCTGGCGGCCACTGTTCATAACTCTGGCGGCCGCTGTTCATAACTCTGGCGGCCACTGTTCTTAACTCTGGCGGCCACCGTTCTTAACTCTGGCGGCCACTGTTCATAACTCTGGCGGCCGCTGTTCATAACTCTGGCGGCCCCTGTTCTTATCTCTGGCGGCCACTGTTCATAACTCTGGCGGCCACTGTTCATAACTCTGGCGGCCACTGTTCATAACTCTGGCGGCCACTGTTCATAACTCTGGCTGCCACTATTCATAACTCTGGCGGCCACTGTTCATAACTCTGCCGGCCACTGTTCTTAACTCTGGCGGCCGCTGTTCATAACTCTGGCGGCCTACTGTTCTTAATTCTGGCGGCCGGTGTTTTTAACTCTGGCGGCCACTATTCATAACTCTGGCGGCCACTATTCATAACTCTGGCGGCCACTATTCTTAACTCTGGCGGCCACTGTTCATAACTCTGGCGGCCACTGTTCATAACTCTGGCGGCCACTGTTCATAACTCTGGCGGCCACTATTCATAACTCTGGTGGCCACTGTTCATAACTCTGGTGGCCACTGTTCATAACTCTGGCGGCTTCTGTTCATAACTCTGGCGGCTGCTGTTCATAACTCTGGCGGCCACTGTTCTTAACTCTGGCGGCCACTGTTCTTAACTCTGGCGGCCACTGTTCATAACTCTGGCGGCCGCTGTTCATAACTCTGGTGGCCACTGTTCATAACTCTGGCGGCCGCTGTTCTTAACTCTGGCGGCCACTGTTCATAACACTGGTGGCCGCTGTTCATAACTCTGGCGGCCACTGTTCATAACTGGTGGCCACTGTTCATAACTGGTGGCCACTGTTCATAACACTGGTGGCCGCTGTTCTTAACTCTGGCGCCACTGTTCATAACTCTGGTGGCCACTGTTCATAACTCTGGCGGACGCTGTTCTTAACTCTGGCGGCCGCTGTTCTTAACTCTGGCGGCCACTGTTCATAACTGGCGGCCACTGTTCATAACTGGTGGCCACTGTTCATAACTGGTGGCCGCTGTTCATAACTCTGGCGGCCACTGTTCATAACTGGTGGCCGCTGTTCATAATTCTGGCGGCCGCTGTTCTTAACTCTGGCGGCCACTGTTCATAACTCCGGCTGCCACTGTTCATAACTCTGGCGGCCACTGTTCATAACTGGTGGCCGCTGTTCATAATTCTGGCGGCCGCTGTCCTTAACTCTGGCGGCCACTGTTCATAACTCTGGCTGCCACTGTTCATAACTCTGGCGGCCACTGTTCATAACTCTGGCGGCCACTGTTCATAACTCTGGCTGCCACTGTTCATAACTCTGGCTGCCACTGTTCATAACTCTGGCGGCCGCTGTTCTTAACTCTGGCGGCCACTGTTCATAACTCTGGCGGCCACTGTTCATAACTCTGGCGGCCACTGTTCATAACTGGCGGCCACTGTTCATAACTCTGGCGGCCACTGTTCTTAACTCTGGCCGGCCACTGTTCATAACTCTGGCGGCCACTGTTCATAACTCTGGCGGCCACTGTTCATAACTGGCGGCCACTGTTCATAACTCTGGCGGCCACTGTTCTTAACTCTGGCGGCCACTGTTCATAACTCTGGCGGCCACTGTTCTTAACTCTGGCGGCCGCTGTTCTTAACTCTGGCGGCCACTGTTCTTAACTCTGGCGGCCACTGTTCATAACTCTGGCGGCCACTGTTCTTAACTCTGGCGGCCACTGTTCATAACTCTGGCGGCCACTGTTCTTAACTCTGGCGGACGCTGTTCTTAACTCTGGCGGCCACTGTTCTTAACTCTGGCGGCCACTGTTCTTAACTCTGGCGGCCGCTGTTCTTAACTCTGGCGGTCACTGTTCATAACTCTGGCGGCCACTGTTCTTAACTCTGGCGGCCACTGTTCATAACTCTGGCGGCCACTGTTCTTAACTCTGGCGGACGCTGTTCTTAACTCTGGCGGCCACTGTTCTTAACTCTGGCGGCCACTGTTCTTAACTCTGGCGGCCGCTGTTCTTAACTCTAGCGGTCACTGTTCAT
Organism: Procambarus clarkii; assembly: GCF_040958095.1. NCBI lineage: Eukaryota > Metazoa > Arthropoda > Malacostraca > Decapoda > Cambaridae > Procambarus > Procambarus clarkii. The sequence continues at coordinate 588,311 of NW_027189142.1, forward strand.
AACTCTGGCGTCCACTGTTCATAACTCTGGCGGTCACTGTTCATAACTCTGGCGGCCACTGTTCATAACTCTGGCGGCCACTGTTCATAACTCTGGCGGCCACTTTTCATAACTGGCGGCCACTTTTCATAACTGGCGGCCACTGTTCATAACTATGGTGGCCACTGTTCATAACTCTGGCGGCCACTGTTCATAACTCTGGTGGCCACTGTTCATAACTCTGGCGGCCACTGTTCATAACTCTGGCGGCCACTGTTCATAACTCTGGCGGCCACTGTTCATAACTCTGGCGGCCACTGTTCATAACTCTGGCGGCCACTGTTCTTAACTCTGGCGGCCACTGTTCTTAACTCTGGCGGCCACTGTTCTTTACTCTGGCGGCCACTGTTCATAACTGGCGGCCACTATTCATAACTCTGGCGGCCACTGTTCATAACTCTGGCGGTCACTGTTCATAACTCTGGCGGCCACTGTTCATAACTCTGGCGGCCACTGTTCATAACTCTGGTGGCCACTGTTCATAACTCTGGCGGCTTCTGTTCATAACTCTGGCGGCCACTGTTCTTAACTCTGGTGGCCACTGTTCCTAACTCTGGTGGCCACTGTTCATAACTCTGGTGGCCACTGTTCATAACTCTGGCGGCTTCTGTTCATAACTCTGGCGGCTGCTGTTCATAACTCTGGCGGCCACTGTTCTTAACTCTGGCGGCCACTGTTCTTAACTCTGGCGGCCACTGTTCATAACTCTGGCGGCCGCTGTTCATAACTCTGGCGGCCACTGTTCTTAACTCTGGCGGCCACTGTTCTTAACTCTGGCGGCCACTGTTCATAACTCTGGCGGCCGCTGTTCATAACTCTGGCGGCCGCTGTTCTTATCTCTGGCGGCCACTGTTCATAACTCTGGCGGCCACTGTTCATAACTCTGGCGGCCACTGTTCATAACTCTGGCGGCCACTATTCATAACTCTGGCTGCCACTATTCATAACTCTGGCGGCCACAGTTCATTACTCTGCCGGCCACTGTTCTTAACTCTGGCGGCCGCTGTTCATAACTCTGGCGGCCACTGTTCTTAATTCTGGCGGCCGGTGTTTTTAACTCTGGCGGCCACTATTCATAACTCTGGTGGCCACTATTCATAACTCTGGCGGCCACTATTCTTAACTCTGGCGGCCACTGTTCATAACTCTGGCGGCCACTGTTCATAACTCTGGCGGCCACTGTTCATAACTCTGGCGGCCACTATTCATAACTCTGGTGGCCACTGTTCATAACTCTGGTGGCCACTGTTCATAACTCTGGCGGCTTCTGTTCATAACTCTGGCGGCTGCTGTTCATAACTCTGGCGGCCACTGTTCTTAACTCTGGCGGCCACTGTTCTTAACTCTGGCGGCCACTGTTCATAACTCTGGCGGCCGCTGTTCATAACTCTGGTGGCCACTGTTCATAACTCTGGCGGCCGCTGTTCTTAACTCTGGCGGCCACTGTTCATAACACTGGTGGCCTCTGTTCTTAACTCTGGCGGCCACTGTTCATAACTGGCGGCCACTGTTCATAACTGGTGGCCACTGTTCATAACTGGTGGCCACTGTTCATAACACTGGTGGCCGCGTTTCTTAACTCTGGCGCCACTGTTCATAACTCTGGTGGCCACTGTTCATAACTCTGGCGGCCGCTGTTCTTAACTCTGGCGGCCGCTGTTCTTAACTCTGGCGGCCGCTGTTCTTAACTCTGGCGGCCACTGTTCATAACTGGCGGCCACTGTTCATAACTGGTGGCCACTGTTCATAACTGGTGGCCGCTGTTCATAACTCTGGCGGCCACTTTTCATAACTGGCGGCCACTTTTCATAACTGGCGGCCACTGTTCATAACTCTGGTGGCCACTGTTCATAACTCTGGCGGCCACTGTTCATAACTCTGGTGGCCACTATTCATAACTCTGGCGGCCACTGTTCATAACTCTGGCGGCCACTGTTCATAACTCTGGCGGCCACTGTTCATAACTCTGGCGGCCACTGTTCATAACTCTGGCGGCCACTGTTCATAACTCTGGCGGCCACTGTTCTTAACTCTGGCGGCCACTGTTCTTAACTCTGGCGGCCACTGTTCTTAACTCTGGCGGCCACTGTTCATAACTGGCGGCCACTATCCATAACTCTGGCGGCCACTGTTCATAACTCTGGCGGTCACTGTTCATAACACTGGCGGCCACTGTTCATAACTCTGGCGGCCACTGTTTATAACTCTGGTGGCCACTGTTCATAACTCTGGCGGCTTCTGTTCATAACTCTGGCGGCCACTGTTCATAACTCTGGCGGTCACTGTTCATAACTCTGGCGGCCACTGTTCATTACTCTGGCGGCCACTGTTCATAACTCTGGCGGCTTTTGTTCATAACTCTGGCGGCTGCTGTTCATAACTCTGGCGGCCACTGTTCTTAACTCTGGCGGCCACTGTTCTTAACTCTGGCGGCCACTGTTCATAACTCTGGCGGCCGCTGTTCATAACTCTGGCGGCCACTGTTCTTAACTCTGGCGGCCACTGTTCTTAACTCTGGCGGCCACTGTTCATAACTCTGGCGGCCGCTGTTCATAACTCTGGCGGCCGCTGTTCTTATCTCTGGCGGCCACTGTTCATAACTCTGGCGGCCACTGTTCATAACTCTGGCGGCCAGTGTTCATAACTCTGGCTGCCACTATTCATAACTCTGGCTGCCACTGTTCATAACTCTGCCGGCCACTGTTCTTAACTCTGGCGGCTGCTGTTCATAACTCTGGCGGCCACTGTTCTTAATTCTGGCGGCCGGTGTTTTTAACTCTGGCGGCCACTATTCATAACTCTGGCGGCCACTATTCTTAACTCTGGCGGCCACTGTTCATAACTCTGGCGGCCACTGTTCATAACTCTGGCGGCCACTGTTCATAACTCTGGCGGCCACTATTCATAACTCTGGCGGCCACTGTTCGTAACTCTGGCGGCCACTGTTCATAACTCTGGCGGCCACTGTTCTTAACTCTGGCGGCCACTGTTCTTAACTCTGGCGGCCACTGTTCTTTACTCTGGCGGCCACTGTTCATAACTGGCGGCCACTATTCATAACTCTGGCGGCCACTGTTCATAACTCTGGCGGTCACTGTTCATAACTCTGGCGGCCACTGTTCATAACTCTGGCGGCCACTGTTCATAACTCTGGTGGCCACTGTTCATAACTCTGGCGGCTTCTGTTCATAACTCTGGCGGCCACTGTTCATAACTCTGGCGGCCACTGTTCTTAACTCTGGTGGCCACTGTTCATAACTCTGGCGGCCACTGTTCATAACTCTGGCGGCCACTGTTCATAACTCTGGCGGCCACTGTTCATAACTCTGGCGGCCTCTGTTCATAACTCTGGCGGCCACTGTTCATAACTCTGGCGGCCACTGTTCATAACTCTGGCGGCCTCTGTTCATAACTCTGGCGGCCACTGTTCATAACTCTGGCGGTGACTGTTCATAACTCTGGCGGCCACTGTTCATAACTCTGGCGGCCACTGTTCTTAACTCTGGTGGCCACTGTTCCTAACTCTGGTGGCCACTGTTCATAACTCTGGTGGCCACTGTTCATAACTCTGGCGGCTTCTGTTCATAACTCTGGCGGCTGCTGTTCATAACTCTGGCGGCCACTGTTCTTAACTCTGGCGGCCACTGTTCTTAATTCTGGCGGCCACTGTTCATAACTCTGGCGGCCGCTGTTCATAACTCTGGCGGCCACTGTTCTTAACTCTGGCGGCCACTGTTCTTAACTCTGGCGGCCACTGTTCATAACTCTGGCGGCCGCTGTTCATAACTCTGGCGGCCGCTGTTCTTATCTCTGGCGGCCACTGTTCATAACTCTGGCGGCCACTGTTCATAACTCTGGCGGCCACTATTCATAACTCTGGTGGCCACTGTTCATAACTCTGGTGGCCACTGTTCATAACTCTGGCGGCTTCTGTTCATAACTCTGGCGGCTGCTGTTCATAACTCTGGCGGCCACTGTTCTTAACTCTGGCGGCCACTGTTCTTAACTCTGGCGGCCACTGTTCATAACTCTGGCGGCCGCTGTTCATAACTCTGGTGGCCACTGTTCATAACTCTGGCGGCCGCTGTTCTTAACTCTGGCGGCCACTGTTCATAACACTGGTGGCCGCTGTTCTTAACTCTGGCGGCCACTGTTCATAACTGGTGGCCACTGTTCATAACTGGTGGCCACTGTTCATAACTGGTGGCCACTGTTCATAACACTGGTGGCCGCGTTTCTTAACTCTGGCGCCACTGTTCATAACTCTGGTGGCCACTGTTCATAACTCTGGCGGCCGCTGTTGTTAACTCTGGCGGCCGCTGTTCTTAACTCTGGCGGCCGCTGTTCATAACTCTGGCGGCCACTTTTCATAACTGGCGGCCACTTTTCATAACTTGCGGCCACTGTTCATAACTCTGGTGGCCACTGTTCATAACTCTGGCGGCCACTGTTCATAACTCTGGTGGCCACTGTTCATAACTCTGGCGGCCACTGTTCATAACTCTGGCGGCCACTGTTCATAACTCTGGCGGCCACTGTTCATAACTCTGGCGGCCACTGTTCATAACTCTGGCGGCCACTGTTCATAACTCTGGCGGCCACTGTTCTTAACTCTGGCGGCCACTGTTCTTAACTCTGGCGGCCACTGTTCTTAACTCTGGCGGCCACTGTTCATAACTGGCGGCCACTATTCATAACTCTGGCGGCCACTGTTCATAACTCAGGCGGTCACTGTTCATAACTCTGGCGGCCACTGTTCATAACTCTGGCGGCCACTGTTCATAACTCTGGTGGCCACTGTTCATAACTCTGGCGGCTTCTGTTCATAACTCTGGCGGCCACTGTTCTTAACTCTGGTGGCCACTGTTCCTAACTCTGGTGGCCACTGTTCATAACTCTGGTGGCCACTGTTCATAACTCTGGCGGCTTCTGTTCATAACTCTGGCGGCTGCTGTTCATAACTCTGGCGGCCACTGTTCTTAATTCTGGCGGCCACTGTTCTTAACTCTGGCGGCCACTGTTCATAACTCTGGCGGCCGCTGTTCATAACTCTGGCGGCCACTGTTCATAACTCTGGCGGCCACTGTTCTTAACTCTGGCGGCCACTGTTCATAACTGGCGGCCACTATTCATAACTCTGGCGGCCACTGTTCATAACTCTGGCGGCCACTGTTCATAACTCTGGCGGCCACTGTTCATAACTCTGGCTGCCACTGTTCATAACTCTGGCGGCCACTGTTCATAACTCTGGCTGCCACTGTTCATAACTCTGGCGGCCACTGTTCATAACTCTGGCTGCCACTGTTCATAACTCTGGCTGCCACTGTTCATAACTCTGGCGGCCACTGTTCATAACTCTGGCTGCCACTGTTCATAACTCTGGCTGCCACTGTTCATAACTCTGGCGGCCACTGT
>NW_027189142.1:594264-606764 GCF_040958095.1 Procambarus clarkii
CCGCACGTGACAACAAGAAGACCCTATCATCCCACGTCACTTGCAGTTGGCCATCCGCAACGACGAAGAACTCAACAAACTTCTGTCTGGCGTAACCATTGCACAGGGAGGTGTTCTTCCAAACATTCAGGCAGTTCTTTTGCCAAAGAAGACAGAGAAGAAGTAAGCACTTCTGCCACCCACCACGACAAATACCATAACCAGGCTCCATCCGGAGCCACACACACTTTAATAGAGAGATTCAAGTAGACAATCAACTTTCAAACATTAATAATAACATTTTATTGATTTCATTTGGAATGTGTACATAACAAACAAACAAACAAAACAAAATTATAGGGGATATTCAGCATCACTTGGAATATTAACCAATCATATAAATCCAATATATATTTTATATTTTACTTTAAGCGAGGAATTCATATTCTATCAATTTTTAATCATACAAATGAACAAAAGCAATTCTTCACTAGACGTAACGAATGAATAAATGATCAAGGTTTTAATGTGTTTCATGAATAATATATATATATATATTATATATATATATATATATATATATATATATAATATATATATATATAATATATAATATAATATAATAATTATAATACTTGTGAACCAGAATATGTTTGAGCAGCAGCGATCGTGCCATTGGCCGAAGTGCAACAATTCAAATAATTTAAAGGGCCTGCTCGGGTATATAAGAGAGGCTGGGAGACTGGGGCCGGTGGTGGGTGATGGGTGATGAGTGATGGTGTGGTGTGGTGTGGTGTTGTTAAGAGTTGATTTACGGCCAGCCAGCCAGCTGCAGCCAAGGCAGGGCAGGGCAAGGCAAGCAAGGCAAGGCAAGGCAATAACAGGACAGGACAGCCAAGGCAAGCAAGGCAAGGCAAGGCAAGGCAAGGCAAGCAGGCGGGCGGCGGGCGGGCGGGCGGGCGGGCGGGCGGGCAGCCAGCCAGCCACCAGCCAGCCAGCGCCAGCCAGCCAGCCAGCAGCCAGGCAGGCAGGCAGGCAGGCAGGCAGGCAGGCAGGCAGGCCAGGCAGCCAGGCCAGTCAGCCAACCAGCAGCCAGCCAGCAGCCAGCCAGGCAGCCAGCGCAGCCAGCCAGCCACTCCCACTTTGTATTTATATGCATTCAATTTATATTCAAACATTATATATGTTAAGGGCCTAGTTTTAGTGTTTATTTTAAAAATGACAAACATCGAGTCGTTTTACCAGTCCTTTAGCGTTAACAGGTGATGCATTTTAAAACTGAACAGAAATCACCTTTTCTGGATATATCAAATATCGAATCCGCTTAATGTGCCTACAATTCAATCATTCAAAAAATACATAATTTACATCATGCCTTTTCATAGAACAGACAATAAGATTTGAGACAATAAGAACTTTAGTTTTATAACTAAAGTTGCACAATTATACCAACTCTATGGTGGCTGGGTGGTAAGGTGTGTGGCTGGTGTTTTGGAAGTCGCGAGTTCAAACGACCCAATGGGAGTACTTTTTTTTTTTTTATGCCATACAATCTTCCTAGTACTATTATGTAGGTGTGTGTGTGTGTGTTTTTATTCATTCTTTGGTTTTATAGATGACATACATATTGACTCCTTTTACCGGTCCTTAATTAGGCTCTGGGAAGCAATGGTGGGTGGTGGTGGTGGGTGCATTTAAAACTAAACCAAAAATCACCAGTTCTGGACGCGTCAATATCATATCCGCTTAATGTGTCTACAACCTAATTACTTAAAACTACACTATTTAATTCATTCATATCACGTGCATATTGGTCATTATGCTCATACAACCGACATAACAATTTATTTTCATTATTAGAATCATACATTTCATCAAGTAATACAGATACAAAGAGATTTTCTTTCTGAGAAGACCGTTAGTATTGGCTGGCTGGCAGGCAGGCAGCAGCATTTGAGGGTTATTATTTCGCCTGTTGATTGGGGGGGGTTGATGTGTTAGGGGGTTTTCGGTTAGGTGTGGTGGTGGTGATTGGTGGTGATTGGTGGTGGTGGTGATTGGTGGTGATTGTGGTGGTGTGGTGGTGGTGGTGGTGGTGTGGTAGTAGGTGGGAGGGGGGGGGGAGGGCAGGGGAATGATGGTCTGTGGATTCCTTCTCCGTACCCTTACATATAAGCAAAAACATGCCTTCCTGTGGGTATAGAAACATTAACACAAATTATATCAGTAACTGATATTGTAGCCTTTTAAACAGAAAAGATTTGTACATACAAATACTTTTAAATTAGCATTTATTTGTGGAAATGGCATTTACGTCATTAAATTGATACCTCAGCATCAGAGTGTCCTGCAGTGGTCCAGTGGTAAAGTGTATTAAGTGAGTGCGTATTCCTTGGAGTTGCGAGTTCAAACCCGATTAAGCTATATATATATATATATCTATATAGATATATATATTATATATATTACAACATGTTTTTGTTTTGTTGTTTGTTTTTGTATAAAGCCTCACACACTATATTAAGCGAGTTTGTTTTAAACATGACATACATATTAATTCATTTTACCAGGCCTTATTCCACACAACTCCGTGAATTTCCCGTGGAGCAGCCAGCCAGCCAGCCATTCAACAAAAACAAACGAAACAAAACAAAACAAAACAAAAAACATTATTGCCAACAGCATTTGGTGTTCCCAGGCGGTCACCCATCCAAGTACTAACCAAACCCAACGTTGCTTAACTTCGCTGATCGGACGAGAAGCGGTGTTCTCAACGTGGTATGGCCGTTGGCATGAGACTGCCTACACATTGTGGCTAATACCAACTCTTTTTAGTCATCACGGCAGGATACGGACCTTCTTGTGGTGTCTTAATGGTAATTGTATCCTAACATATTTTTGTCTCCTTGGCATGGATATTTAACATCGTTTATTCAGTCTTGGGTTTATGTTCTTTCGCCATTTACAGACATTTTACATCTACCTACTTCCTCAGCCTACCCTGCCAATTTCTAATGAATTTGTGGATTTCTTTTGTAATACATACATGTGTGTGCTCATCTGCTCTTCAGTTTTTATGATATTTGTCTCATCTGTCCTGCTTTATGATACTTTTACAAAGAACATGAACAAATGCTTCTATTTAGAGAAGATATGGGATCCAGGTTTCGGAGCCGTAAAACCAACCGTTCGTGATTGGTGGACGAGTTGCCAGGTTGCAGCTTCTGTACCGTGCCGGCACAATAAATAGGTTCGGCTCAAGCGGCGGCAGCATCATTCCCACCGTGACTGTCTGAGCGTCTCTCATCACCTTGGTTATCTCATCATCATCATGGTAGAAGCAAAGCCTACCAAGAAGGCTGCGGCTGCTGCTGCTGTGGTGGCCACCACCAGGAAACCTCGCGTCCAGGTTGCTCACCCGAAAACTAGTCAAATGGTTCTAGCCGCGGTACGCAGCACTCAAAGACCGTAAGGGCTCGTCTCTACAAGCAATCAAGAAGTACGTTGTTGCCAACAACAAAGTCGAGGCTGCCAAGATCGCCATTTACATCCGAAGATTTCTCAGAAAGCAGTGGCTGACGGCATTCTTGTTCAGACCAAGGGAAGTGGAGCTAGTGGATCATTCAAGCTGGCCGTAGCAGAGAAGAGGGCCGTTCTAACTCCCAAGAAAGCCACCACAACCAAGAAAACCATCTACAGCAGCAAAGAAGGCCGTGGTAACTCCCAAGAAAGCCGCCACAAGCAACAAACCACCTACAGCCTTGAAAAAGAAGCAGCAGCAGCAGCAGCTTGTTGTTGGGAACAAAAAGCCCAAAATAAAGAGAGCTTCAAAATCTCCCAAACCACCCAAGGCAAAGAAAGCTGTCAAGAAAACAACAAAGGCAAAATAAACGACGACATGCAAGCAGCATGAATACACATGACAATAAACATCCAGGCCTCCCCCCTCAGTGGAGGGGCCTCATATGATTCCAAAAAGAGTTTAGTTTTGTAGACAAATAAATCATTACTTTTGGGGTAGATTTACTCTGTATATTATATATATATATATATATATATATATATATATATTAATATAGTATATATTATATATATATATCACACATACATGGGTGAGGTGATATGGTACCAAAGTTTTTGGTGAGGTGATTGACATTTACACAAGATAAAACACGAACCAATGGGAATAAAAACATTAGAATGGAAGTAACTGCAGAAGGCCTATTGGCCATAACACAAGCACTTCCTCTTGATGCTTCTATATTGGTTCGGAGTCTTGAAGCTATAATATATATATATATATATATATATATATATATATATATATATATATATATATATATATATATGCACACAAAACTAAATAGTCTTGTTAGACAAATTGCCCTATTAGAGGCAAGTTGACTAACAAGCCGAATGACTGCAATTGTTTTGAATTTGAGTTAATCTAACATAGAAATGTAATCAAACCTAACCTAACCTATGCTAACCCAAGCTAAGCTAACCTAACCTAACCTAAGCTAACCCAGCTAAGCTAAGCTAAGCTAACCTAACCTAACCTAACCTAACCTAAGCTAAGCTAACCTAACCTAACCTAACCTAACCTAACCTAACCCAGCAATTCATGATCTTAATATAATACTGTTAATTGGATAAACCAATTTGGAAAGAAATGTTCGAAAATACAAAATTAACTGTGCTTGTTAGGAAAATTGGGCCTTGCATACTTGTCCCAATAGTGTGGTTCTCGCTTTTAGGTACGACATAAACGTATACCTAAGTTGAGAGAGAAAAAGATTCGCACTCAAACATGCATATCGATTGCCAGTCCTGAATTCTGGGTAGATATTCGTGTCCTCCCTTTTCATTTACCATCATTTGGATACTATCAAAACAGCTCTGAGAAGGATAAAATGAATAAAACGGGTAGCTCACTCATGTAAAAAGGAAGAGTTGGGAAAGATCTCTCTCTCTCTCTCTCTCTCCCCCTCACCCCCCCCCCCCACCAATGATCCTGCTCTGCTAGTATATAACGTAACAAACCTTCCCCCCCCCCTCCCTCCCCAATCAGAGTCCCTTTAAGCATGCGAGGATAAAAAATAGATTTCATAAGACCCAATGTGCTAGCTGATATCAAAACAATTTATGTTATCGTCTATTAAGCCCTTCAGTAAAAAAGTATAGGGACCTAATTAGGTCCCGTTTTGAGGTGGTGGTGGGTGGAATCGATGGATTAGCCAAGCTCTTATCCGCCGAATCCGTAGAGGGTACGACCCTGGCGCTTCAGAGCGTACACCACGTCCATGGCAGTGACGGTCTTCCTCTTGGCGTGTTCCGTGTAGGTTACAGCATCACGGATGACGTTCTCGAGGAACACCTTCAGGACGCCACGGGTCTCTTCGTAGATGAGACCCGAAATACGCTTCACGCCGCCACGACGAGCTAAGCGACGAATAGCGGGCTTGGTGATGCCCTGGATGTTGTCACGTAGCACCTTACGATGACGCTTGGCGCCACCCTTTCCGAGTCCCTTGCCTCCCTTGCCGCGTCCAGTCATGGTGTTGAAGTTGTGTGAATCGAATTGACGAATGCCCAGAATCAGAATCAGAATAATACAGGAGAAGATGCCCATAGGGGCGAGCTTGGAAGTGGGGACAGAAGAAGATAAGGGGGGGTGAGAGGAAGAAGATTTGTAAGAGAAAAAGTGCCAGGGCTAAACCCAGCTGCGTGTCGTTAGGTTGCGGCTTTCGAGGCAGGGACTCAGTCGGGTGTTTTCAGTGACAACATCGGGACATCACAAACTCACAACATCACAGTGATTGGCTCAAGAGCGTCAGGGCTGAACTTTTTTACGGATTGTTTGTGCTGGTAGTTGAGAGCTGAATATGTAATGATAGCGGATGCTGGGTGTTGAGAGCTAAAGTTTAACGAAATACAGAGTTAGGAAGAGGATCATGGATGGTAGAGAAGAGGTCATGATTGTTTCGTGGTAGTCTGAGAGTGTGTAGGAGAAAATCAATGTGTTGTTCATGATGAGTGAGTAGTCTATCGATTTGTTTGTCTGATAGAGTTTTCCAGTAGGTATTTAGGGCAGGAATGTTAGTACTTTCATGGAGACTTTGGCTGGTATTTAACTCTTGCCATCGGGTGTTGAGTACCCATCTTAGTGCTCTGTTCTGTATTCTTTGAAGTTTTATTTTGTTAGTGCGTGCAGATAGAGAAAGAGCTAGTGGAGCGTATGTTAGGAGAGGTCTAATAAGTGCTTTGTAAAGGTGCATTTTTGTGTCAGGTTTTGCAAATCTAAGTCTGTATAGTTTCTTCATGGCTTGAAGAGCTATTGCATGTTTCTGTGTTATGTGTGTGTGAAAGAGTAGTTGTCGATCAAATGTGAGTCCCAGGACTGTGGAGGAGGGAGATACAGAGATATAAGTAGGATTTTGAGTGTATGAATAGAGTTTGAGAGGAATTGGGCGAATAGTTCTTTTACAGAAAAAGTAGGTGATTTTAGATTTGCTGGAGTTGGTTTTTATACGCCATTTGTACTCCCACTCAGTGACAACATCAAGTTCTGTTTGTGCTCTGTTTGTTAGTGTATCAATGGTGTTGCTGGTGACAAGGTGAGAGACATCATCAGCATAACATATGGTTAATGAAGTGTGATGAACAGGGTCAGGAATGTCGTTTATGTATAGGATGTAGAGTGTTGGGGCAAGAACAGAGCCTTGGGGAACACCGGCGTGTAAGTTGAAGTAGTCAGAGTGTTGTTGGAGGAACTTAATTCTCATTGTCCTATCGTCTAAGTAGTTCGAAAGAAGTTTGGTGGTGATAAGAGGAAGATTAAAGTTGTTGCATAGTTTGAATTTTAAGCCGTCATGCCAAACAGTGTCAAAGGCCTTCTCAACGTCCTTAGTGATGAGTGCAGTCTTAAGTCTTTGGTGCTGATTGATACTGAGGTAGTTAGTCATGATGTTTAAGGCGTCGTGAGTGGACCGGTGAGGCCGAAATCCAAACTGTTTGTTAGTGAGTAAGTCATTGTGTTCAAGGTGGGTTCTAAGTCTCTGGTTGATCAGCCTTTCAAAGACTTTGCCAAGTGTCTCTAGAAGGCTGATGGGTCTATAGTTCTTTGGGTCAGTGTGGGGTTTCCCAGGTTTTGGAATAAGAACGGCTGTGGCAGACTTAAAGTTGAGTGGAAAGTATCCAGAGGCAAGGGAGGCGTTGAATAGGTTAGTGATAGCAGTAATGATAGAAGCAGGGAGTTGTCTAAGAAGGATATGTCCAATGCCAGACGCACCAGGGGCTCTACGACGAGTGCCCATGAGAGCTGTCTTGACATCAGCTAGAGTTAGGGGAGTCTGTAGTTCAGTGTTTGAATTGAGATTTTCAAGGTGAATGAGGTCGTCTGGTGTAGTTGCTTGTCTATTTTGGTGTATCCAGTCTTCGACTATTTCAATGTTGGGGCGTGCAAATGGTTCAGGAGGATGAGGGTGAAAGATTTGTTCCCAGTGGTGTTTAAAAATGTTGAGAACTGCTTCAGGATCAGTGATTTTGTTGTTATTATGTAGAAGGTATTTAAACGGTGTGTGAGTTGATCCTTGTAATCGTTTGATTCGTTTCCAGAATTCTTGAGGTGTCAGTTTTCTGTATTGTTCTGCTTGTTCTATAAGGTGTTTCCAATGTTTTGTGTGATCTTCATCTAGGCTGTTAAGGATATGGTTTTTTAATGCTGTTAGGTCCCATAGTATTTGTCCATGACGATGTATGTTTTGTAAGAATCTAGTGTGATAGCAAGCTAAGAGGCGTTTGGAGCGAATGGAGGGGGTGAAAGTGAAATGTGGTTTGTGTGTTGTTTTAGGAATGGAGATGTTTGCTGCATGAATGATGGTGTCTTGTATGTTGCGTGCTTGTGTGTCGATGTCAGTGTGATGTTTGTCATTGTATTCATAAGTGAGATCAGTGTCATCAATGTGTTGTTTGAACATGTCCCAGTTTGCCCTATGGTATGAGAATTGGGGAGTGCTGGGGATGAGAATAGGATTTGTGGAGACTGTGAGAATTAAGGGAATATGATCAGAGCCCGTAATGGGCCCTGGTGAAATGAAGTGTTGCAAGTTGCTGCCGTGTCTGTTGGTGAATATGAGATCAGGCCGGCCAGAACCTGTATGTGTGAAACAAGTGGGGAAATCAGGGCCAAGAAAGAATAGATGTTTTTGGGTGTATATTTGGTGAAGCTGTCTGCCATGCTGATTTGTGGTATTGTGGTGGAATGTAGGGTGTTGTGCATTGAGGTCTGCAAGCAGAAAAACAGGCAAGTGAGAGTTGTTGAAGAGAGTTATGAAATCTTGCATGGGAATGTCGGTGTTAGGACGGGTGTAGGTTGTGCAGATGATGAGAGACCCCATTTGTGTATGAACTTTAATGGCTAGGAAATGTTTGTGAAGCCAATGAGTGTGTAAGAGTTCGTGTTTGTATGAAGAACGGATGAGTATTGCAACTCCTTCATGTGCTTCATCTGGTGACTGGTAAGAGGTGTAGCCATAATGTTTGATTTTATATGAGTTCGTGATGTATGTGCTATTTAATAATAGCACATCAGGTCTCTCGATCTCAATAAAATCTGACACCATGTGTCTAATGTTGAAATATGCCCGCACATTAAACTGTATGATCTTTATGAATTTTTAGGTTTTGATGGGGTGCTGGTGGGGTTTTGTGCATGTACAAGAGCATGAGGGTTGCGTGATTCAATGAGTTGGGCAGTTATTGAGGAGGGTGCATCTTGGAGGATGGTGGTAGGAATTGTAGGATATTTACAGCGGGAGGTGGGAGTAAGACAACGGGTTGCTGAACGGGCTCGGGACGAGACAAGATGAGTTACAGAAGAAATGACTGAAGTTGTTGGGGGATGGAGGGAGACAGAAGGCTTGTTGACAGGGACCGGGTGAGAGGTATCAGAGGTTGTAGTGTTAGTAGTCAGATTGGAAGTGGAGAGGACAATGTTGGGAGAAGAGGTTGAAAGTGCCTTTGACATGGATGCTTCAGTTTGGGATAGTCCAGGATGTGCTGTTTGGTCAGTGGCACCGTTTTCTGTAGCAGTCAGGAGTGGGTTGGTAGGAGATTGTGGGGGAACTGTAGTATTTTCTTCAGCTGAAGTCATGGTGTTTTGTGGAGTGAGGACTGTAGGCGAGAATGGAGCAGAGCGCAATAGTTGAGTAGGAGGAACAGAGATACTAGGAAGGCCGTTATGAGTGAGAAAGATTGGAAGATAGTCAGCAAAGTCACGGCCATCGTCCTTGGCCTTCAAGTAAGCAGCTTGTACACAGGCAGTGACTCGTTCATATGCAAGGTTCTGAAGAGGAGAATAAGGTGGAGGTGGTGGGTGAGGGAAGAGAGGTGGAGAGGACTGAGTTTGTTGTGCAGTATTATGATGATGTTGCTGGTGAGGTGAAGCATTAAGGACACTGGCATAGGACATTGATGTGGCTGATGCTGTTTGGTGATGAGATAGGTTATGGGAGGTTGAAGAAGAGGAATGAGGGTGTGCTTGAGTGCGAGGTTGGTTATTGCGAAGAGATTTTAGGGTTTGCTTTCTCAAAGGGCAAGATTTGTCAACTGCTGAATGACCTCCTTGGCAATTGATGCATTTTAAAGTGTTGGCAGAGCACTGAGTGTAAAAATGGCCTTCTACAGAACATTTTGAACAAATTTGTGGGCTTTTACATTTCCGGGTTTCATGACTGTATTTGTAGCATTTAAAGCATTGCAGCAAAGGAAGATAGTCAACTGGACTAATGAGATAGGGAGGAGTGCTGGTGTGGAGGATTTTAATTCCATGGTGCAAGAGTTTTTGAGCTTCTGTAGGGGAGGAACATTGGATCTTGAGGTGTTTTGTATTGGGCACTGGGTATATCTCCATTACAGTAATAGCATTCCTGTGAGAGATGTCTTGAGAGAGATTGATAGTAGTAGGTGCTGAAAGGACAGAGCTGTCGACATTTCTTACAAGTACAGAGCATTTAGTTTTTTGTTCAATAGTGAGAACAGGAGTAAGTGAAGCTTGTGTGAGTTTTCTGAAAGTAGGTTCCTTGAAACAGGCAAAAAGGTCGTCTTCAGAGGCAATGAGAAATTTGATGGTGTTTGTGTTGGCATGTTTTATATGGTTAGTGGCTGGTGTGCCAGTGGCATTGTAAAAGGTAGTGATGCAGTCAACTGTGTCTATGGGTGTATTCCCAGTGTAGGTCATCCGTAGACAGTGAGCCATTGTGACTCACTGTCTACTGACAGTCCCGTGTCTTGTGCCAATCACAGCGATTCCATTAGCTCAGTGGGGGGGTCAGTGTGCTCGTGAGCTGTGGGTTGGAGCTCGGTTGTCAGAGGCGTAATTCCGGGTTCCTAGCAGGCTAATTGAACCCGGTTCGGCACAAATACAAAGTATTCGTGAGTCCTGAAGGTGTTACTCAAGGGCAACCCCCACTGCTAGTTGACTCGCACTATCACGAGGTTCTAGCAGTGGATCGGCATAGCAAACAAGCCAGGCAGGGAGACACAGGGCGCAAGCACGTGCTGTGACCCCACCTGGGAGGAAAGGACGAATACCCCACTGCACTTTCACCGCACAGGGGGTAGGTCCCGGCCTGAAGAGGAAGAAATGTTTAGCAGAGGAGAGAAAGAGTGCTATGCACGGCAATACACATTACGTAAGTTAGGCCATCCAGCTGTCCCTGGTTTTATTCAGGGTGGCAGTACGGGTTGGCCCACTAGGGTAATGTATCTTTGCACGTTATATCACTGATAGAGCTGTAACATAAACCGTGAACACGCCGAGAGGAAGAGCCGTCGTTGCCTGAAAAAGAGGTGTGTGCCAGTTTGCCTGGGTGTTGCCTTGGATGGAAGATGGCTGTGATAAGGATGTGGCCCCAGGTAGGGTTACCACGAGAGTATGCTCGTCTGGGCCGACCAAGCGGCCCTGACCTTGCAAGTTAGCAACAGGTGCTACTAGCGCTCTGCATCTCTGGCTGTTGTTAAATCGATGCTGTTGGATCACTGTGGTGGTTGTGATGTCAGATGCCTCAAAACGGTGGTCCCATGTAACTGCAATAATGCAGAGGCAGGTGGTTGCAGGTGCGGGGGCGCTCAAACAGCGTATCGCCTAGATCTCACTGCGAGCGCGACGTGCTGCTGCTTCCGTTGCCAATGAAAAGATGAAAAAAGACGAATGCCCGCACGATTTCCCGACTATATCCCATCAAGCGGACGTACTAGTAGCATTGCAACTCCTGCCTGCCCTTACTTTACGCTTGTGGTCGAGTAGACACGGCTTTCTCACAACGCTTTCAAAACTGCAGTTGCCTACTCGTCTGTTTCACGTCCCTGTGAAATGACTTTTGCACAAATCCAAAAAATAGAGCAAAATCAGCGATAATAGTGATTGAGGTGAGCCGCCTGTTGGCTGCAGCCAGAGGAAGGAGGGGAGGGGCAACGGGGTGACGTAGGCGAGTCGAGCAGCCAATGGCGCTCGAGCAAGCGCCTCGAGACGGCGTATATAAGCAAAAATTTTTCGGCGCCGGCCATCACAAACCACAGTTGTTCACCATGGCTCGCACCAAGCAGACTGCTCGCAAGTCCACGGGAGGCAAGGCTCCTCGTAAGCAGCTGGCCACCAAGGCAGCACGCAAGTCTGCTCCTGCCACAGGGGGTGTGAAGAAGCCTCACCGTTACAGGCCCGGAACGGTCGCCCTGCGTGAGATCCGTCGTTACCAGAAGAGCACCGAGTTGCTCATCAGGAAACTTCCCTTCCAGCGTCTGGTGCGCGAGATTGCCCAGGACTTCAAGACCGATCTTCGCTTCCAGTCGTCTGCCGTCATGGCTTTACAGGAGGCATCCGAGGCTTACCTGGTCGGTCTCTTCGAGGACACTAACCTCTGTGCCATCCACGCCAAGCGTGTCACCATCATGCCAAAGGACATTCAGCTTGCTCGCCGTATCCGTGGAGAGCGTGCATAAGCTAAATCGACCACCCTAGTATACACCAAACTCGGCCCTTCTCAGGGCCAAAATATCCTTCTAAGGAGATTTCAGACATTCCTAGCATAATTTAGGTGTCATACATACATGTGATATCAATAAATCAAGTCATTTGTAGTACAACCTGTTCTCTTACAAACAAAACGCCGTCGCTTTTCACTCTTATGCACTGTCAAGGATCACCCCCCCCCCCCAAAATAAAAATTGTCATACTGTACTAGAAATAAAAGCAGCTTGTATAAGTGACATATACTGTCCAGTCCTGTTTTATTCTGTTTTCGGTCCTCTGGCTTAATCTGTTAAGTTAGGAGATGACATTTTAAATTAACCGTTTTCTTGACATTTTCAAACCTAAGAGGGTGGCCTGCATAGTAATCCTAATGTGGAACATAACAATGAATCTCTAATCTCTAGAAAAAAGATACCGAGTGCTTATATGTGTTGAGAGAGAGAGAGAGAGAGAGAGAGAGAGAGAGAGAGAGAGAGAGAGAGAGAGAGAG
>NW_027189142.1:609264-619264 GCF_040958095.1 Procambarus clarkii
AATCACCTTTTCTGGATATATCAAATATCGAATCCGCTTAATGTGCCTACAATTCAATCATTCAAAAAATACATAATTTACATCATGCCTTTTCATAGAACAGACAATAAGATTTGAGACAATAAGAACTTTAGTTTTATAACTAAAGTTGCACAATTAATACCAACTCTATGGTGGCTGGGTGGTAAGGTGTGTGGCTGGTGTTTTGGAAGTCGCGAGTTCAAACGACCCAATGGGAGTACTTTTTTTTTTTTTTTATGCCATACAATCTTCCTAGTACTATTATGTAGGTGTGTGTGTGTGTGTTTTTATTCATTCTTTGGTTTTATAGATGACATACATATTGACTCCTTTTACCGGTCCTTAATTAGGCTCTGGGGAAGCAATGGTGGTGGTGGTGGTGGTGGTGCATTTAAAACTAAACCAAAAATCACCAGTTCTGGACGCGTCAAATATCATATCCGCTTAATGTGTCTACAACCTAATTACTTAAAACTACACTATTTAATTCATTCATATCACGTGCATATTGGTCATTATGCTCATACAACCGACATAACAATTTATTTTCATTATTAGAATCATACATTTCATCAAGTAATACAGATACAAAGAGATTTTCTTTCTGAGAAGACCGTTAGTATTGGCTGGCTGGCAGGCAGGCAGGCAGGCATTTGAGGGTTATTATTTCGCCTGTTGATTGGGGGGAGGGTTGATGTGTTAGGGGGTTTTCGGTTAGGTGTGGTGGTGGTGATTGGTGGTGATTGGTGGTGGTGGTGATTGGTGGTGATTGGTGGTGAGTAGTGGTGGTGGTGGTGGTGGTGGTGGTAGTAGGTGGGAGGGGGGGGGGGGGAAGGGGAATGATGGTCTGTGGATTCCTTCTCCGTACCCCTTACATATAAGCAAAAACATGCCTTCCTGTGGGTATAGAAACATTAACACAAATTATATCAGTAACTGATATTGTAGCCTTTTAAACAGAAAAGATTTGTACATACAAATACTTTTAAATTATCATTTATTTGTGGAAATGGCATTTACGTCATTAAATTGATACCTCAGCATCAAGTGTCCTGCAGTGGTCCAGTGGTAAAGTGTATATAAGTGATGCGTATTCTTGGAGTTGCGAGTTCAAACCCGGATTAAGCTATATATATATATATATATATATATATATATATATATATATATATATATATATATATATATATATATATATATATATACAACATGTTTTGTTTTGGTTGTTTGTTTTTGTATAAAGCCTCACACACTATATTAAGCGAGTTTGTTTTAAACATGACATACATATTAATTCATTTTACCAGGCCTTATTCCACACAACTCCGTGAATTTCCCGTGGAGCCAGCCAGCCAGCCAGCCATTCAAACAAAAACAAACGAAACAAAACAAAACAAAACAAAAAACATTATTGCCAACAGCATTTGGTGTTCCCAGGCGGTCACCCATCCAAGTACTAACCAAACCCAACGTTGCTTAACTTCGCTGATCGGACGAGAAGCGGTGTTCTCAACGTGGTATGGCCGTTGGCATGAGACTGCCTACACATTGTGGCTAATAACCAACTCTTTTTAGTCATCACGGCAGGATACGGACCTTCTTGTGGTGTCTTAATGGTAATTGTATCCTAACATATTTTTGTCTCCTTGGCATGGATATTTAACATCGTTTATTCAGTCTTGGGTTTATGTTCTTTCGCCATTTACAGACATTTTACATCTACCTACTTCCTCAGCCTACCCTGCCAATTTCTAATGAATTTGTGGATTTTCTTTTGTAATACATACATGTGTGTGCTCATCTGCTCTTCAGTTTTTATGATATTTGTCTCATCTGTCCTGCTTTATGATACTTTTACAAAGAACATGAACAAATGCTTCTATTTTAGAGAAGATATGGGATCCAGGTTTCGGAGCCGTAAAACCAACCGTCGTGATTGGTGGACGAGTTGCCAGGTTGCAGCTTCTGTACCGTGCCGGCACATAAATAGGTTCGGCTCAAGCGGCGGCAGCATCATTCCCCCGTGACTGTCTGAGCGTCTCTCATCACCTTGGTTATCTCATCATCATCATGGTAGAAGCAAAGCCTACCAAGAAGGCTGCGGCTGCTGCTGCTGTGGTGGCCACCACCAGGAAACCTCGCGTCCAGGTTGCTCACCCGAAAACTAGTCAAATGGTTCTAGCCGCGGTCGCAGCACTCAAAGACCGTAAGGGCTCGTCTCTACAAGCAATCAAGAAGTACGTTGTTGCCAACAACAAAGTCGAGGCTGCCAAGATCGCCATTTACATCCGAAGATTTCTCAAGAAAGCAGTGGCTGACGGCATTCTTGTTCAGACCAAGGGAAGTGGAGCTAGTGGATCATTCAAGCTGGCCGTAGCAGAGAAGAGGGCCGTTCTAACTCCCAAGAAAGCCACCACAACCAAGAAACCATCTACAGCAGCAAAGAAGGCCGTGGTAACTCCCAAGAAAGCCGCCACAAGCAACAAACCACCTACAGCCTTGAAAAAGAAGCAGCAGCAGCAGCAGCTTGTTGTTGGGAACAAAAAGCCCAAAATAAAGAGAGCTTCAAAATCTCCCAAACCACCCAAGGCAAAGAAAGCTGTCAAGAAAACAACAAAGGCAAAATAAACGACGACATGCAAGCAGCATGAATACACATGACAATAAACATCCAGGCCTCCCCCCTCAGTGGAGGGGCCTCATATGATTCCAAAAAGAGTTTAGTTTTGTAGACAAATAAATCATTACTTTTGGGGTAGATTTACTCTGTATATTATATATATATATATATATATATATATATATATATATATATATATATATATATATATATATATACACACATACATGGGTGAGGTGATATGGTACCAAAGTTTTTGGTGAGGTGATTGACATTTACACAAGATAAAACACGAACCAATGGGAATAAAAACATTAGAATGGAAGTAACTGCAGAAGGCCTATTGGCCCATAACACAAGCACTTCCTCTTGATGCTTCTATATTGGTTCGGAGTCTTGAAGCTATAATATATATATATATATATATATATATATATATATATATATATATATATATATATATATATATGCACACAAAACTAAATAGTCTTGTTAGACAAATTGCCCCTATTAGAGGCAAGTTGACTAACAAGCCGAATGACTGCAATTGTTTTGAATTTGAGTTAAATCTAACATAGAAATGTAATCAAACCTAACCTAACCTATGCTAACCCAAGCTAAGCTAACCTAACCTAACCTAAGCTAACCCAAGCTAAGCTAAGCTAAGCTAACCTAACCTAACCTAACCTAACCTAAGCTAAGCTAACCTAACCTAACCTAACCTAACCTAACCTAACCCAGCAATTCATGATCTTAATATAATACTGTTAATTGGATAAACCAATTTGGAAAGAAATGTTCGAAAATAACAAAATTAACTGTGCTTGTTAGGAAAATTGGGCCTTGCATACTTGTCCCAATAGTGTGGTTCTCGCTTTTAGGTACGACATAAACGTATACCTAAGTTGAGAGAGAAAAAGATTCGCACTCAAACATGCATATCGATTGCCAGTCCTGAATTCTGGGTAGATATTCGTGTCCTCCCTTTTCATTTACCATCATTTGGATACTATCAAAACAGCTCTGAGAAGGATAAAATGAATAAAACGGGTAGCTCACTCATGTAAAAAGGAAGAGTTGGGAAAGATCTCTCTCTCTCTCTCTCTCCCCCTCACCCCCCCCCCCCACCAATGATCCTGCTCTGCTAGTATATAACGTAACAAACCTTCCCCCCCCCCTCCCTCCCCAATCAGAGTCCCTTTAAGCATGCGAGGATAAAAAATAGATTTCATAAGACCCAATGTGCTAGCTGATATCAAAACAATTTATGTTATCGTCTATTAAGCCCTTCAGTAAAAAAGTATAGGGACCTAATTAGGTCCCGTTTTGAGGTGGTGGTGGGTGGAATCGATGGATTAGCCAAGCTCTTATCCGCCGAATCCGTAGAGGGTACGACCCTGGCGCTTCAGAGCGTACACCACGTCCATGGCAGTGACGGTCTTCCTCTTGGCGTGTTCCGTGTAGGTTACAGCATCACGGATGACGTTCTCGAGGAACACCTTCAGGACGCCACGGGTCTCTTCGTAGATGAGACCCGAAATACGCTTCACGCCGCCACGACGAGCTAAGCGACGAATAGCGGGCTTGGTGATGCCCTGGATGTTGTCACGTAGCACCTTACGATGACGCTTGGCGCCACCCTTTCCGAGTCCCTTGCCTCCCTTGCCGCGTCCAGTCATGGTGTTGAAGTTGTGTGAATCGAATTGACGAATGCCCAGAATCAGAATCAGAATAATACAGGAGAAGATGCCCATAGGGGCGAGCTTGGAAGTGGGGACAGAAGAAGATAAGGGGGGGTGAGAGGAAGAAGATTTGTAAGAGAAAAAGTGCCAGGGCTAAACCCAGCTGCGTGTCGTTAGGTTGCGGCTTTCGAGGCAGGGACTCAGTCGGGTGTTTTCAGTGACAACATCGGGACATCACAAACTCACAACATCACAGTGATTGGCTCAAGAGCGTCAGGGCTGAACTTTTTTACGGATTGTTTGTGCTGGTAGTTGAGAGCTGAATATGTAATGATAGCGGATGCTGGGTGTTGAGAGCTAAAGTTTAACGAAATACAGAGTTAGGAAGAGGATCATGGATGGTAGAGAAGAGGTCATGATTGTTTCGTGGTAGTCTGAGAGTGTGTAGGAGAAAATCAATGTGTTGTTCATGATGAGTGAGTAGTCTATCGATTTGTTTGTCTGATAGAGTTTTCCAGTAGGTATTTAGGGCAGGAATGTTAGTACTTTCATGGAGACTTTGGCTGGTATTTAACTCTTGCCATCGGGTGTTGAGTACCCATCTTAGTGCTCTGTTCTGTATTCTTTGAAGTTTTATTTTGTTAGTGCGTGCAGATAGAGAAAGAGCTAGTGGAGCGTATGTTAGGAGAGGTCTAATAAGTGCTTTGTAAAGGTGCATTTTTGTGTCAGGTTTTGCAAATCTAAGTCTGTATAGTTTCTTCATGGCTTGAAGAGCTATTGCATGTTTCTGTGTTATGTGTGTGTGAAAGAGTAGTTGTCGATCAAATGTGAGTCCCAGGACTGTGGAGGAGGGAGATACAGAGATATAAGTAGGATTTTGAGTGTATGAATAGAGTTTGAGAGGAATTGGGCGAATAGTTCTTTTACAGAAAAAGTAGGTGATTTTAGATTTGCTGGAGTTGGTTTTTATACGCCATTTGTACTCCCACTCAGTGACAACATCAAGTTCTGTTTGTGCTCTGTTTGTTAGTGTATCAATGGTGTTGCTGGTGACAAGGTGAGAGACATCATCAGCATAACATATGGTTAATGAAGTGTGATGAACAGGGTCAGGAATGTCGTTTATGTATAGGATGTAGAGTGTTGGGGCAAGAACAGAGCCTTGGGGAACACCGGCGTGTAAGTTGAAGTAGTCAGAGTGTTGTTGGAGGAACTTAATTCTCATTGTCCTATCGTCTAAGTAGTTCGAAAGAAGTTTGGTGGTGATAAGAGGAAGATTAAAGTTGTTGCATAGTTTGAATTTTAAGCCGTCATGCCAAACAGTGTCAAAGGCCTTCTCAACGTCCTTAGTGATGAGTGCAGTCTTAAGTCTTTGGTGCTGATTGATACTGAGGTAGTTAGTCATGATGTTTAAGGCGTCGTGAGTGGACCGGTGAGGCCGAAATCCAAACTGTTTGTTAGTGAGTAAGTCATTGTGTTCAAGGTGGGTTCTAAGTCTCTGGTTGATCAGCCTTTCAAAGACTTTGCCAAGTGTCTCTAGAAGGCTGATGGGTCTATAGTTCTTTGGGTCAGTGTGGGGTTTCCCAGGTTTTGGAATAAGAACGGCTGTGGCAGACTTAAAGTTGAGTGGAAAGTATCCAGAGGCAAGGGAGGCGTTGAATAGGTTAGTGATAGCAGTAATGATAGAAGCAGGGAGTTGTCTAAGAAGGATATGTCCAATGCCAGACGCACCAGGGGCTCTACGACGAGTGCCCATGAGAGCTGTCTTGACATCAGCTAGAGTTAGGGGAGTCTGTAGTTCAGTGTTTGAATTGAGATTTTCAAGGTGAATGAGGTCGTCTGGTGTAGTTGCTTGTCTATTTTGGTGTATCCAGTCTTCGACTATTTCAATGTTGGGGCGTGCAAATGGTTCAGGAGGATGAGGGTGAAAGATTTGTTCCCAGTGGTGTTTAAAAATGTTGAGAACTGCTTCAGGATCAGTGATTTTGTTGTTATTATGTAGAAGGTATTTAAACGGTGTGTGAGTTGATCCTTGTAATCGTTTGATTCGTTTCCAGAATTCTTGAGGTGTCAGTTTTCTGTATTGTTCTGCTTGTTCTATAAGGTGTTTCCAATGTTTTGTGTGATCTTCATCTAGGCTGTTAAGGATATGGTTTTTTAATGCTGTTAGGTCCCATAGTATTTGTCCATGACGATGTATGTTTTGTAAGAATCTAGTGTGATAGCAAGCTAAGAGGCGTTTGGAGCGAATGGAGGGGGTGAAAGTGAAATGTGGTTTGTGTGTTGTTTTAGGAATGGAGATGTTTGCTGCATGAATGATGGTGTCTTGTATGTTGCGTGCTTGTGTGTCGATGTCAGTGTGATGTTTGTCATTGTATTCATAAGTGAGATCAGTGTCATCAATGTGTTGTTTGAACATGTCCCAGTTTGCCCTATGGTATGAGAATTGGGGAGTGCTGGGGATGAGAATAGGATTTGTGGAGACTGTGAGAATTAAGGGAATATGATCAGAGCCCGTAATGGGCCCTGGTGAAATGAAGTGTTGCAAGTTGCTGCCGTGTCTGTTGGTGAATATGAGATCAGGCCGGCCAGAACCTGTATGTGTGAAACAAGTGGGGAAATCAGGGCCAAGAAAGAATAGATGTTTTTGGGTGTATATTTGGTGAAGCTGTCTGCCATGCTGATTTGTGGTATTGTGGTGGAATGTAGGGTGTTGTGCATTGAGGTCTGCAAGCAGAAAAACAGGCAAGTGAGAGTTGTTGAAGAGAGTTATGAAATCTTGCATGGGAATGTCGGTGTTAGGACGGGTGTAGGTTGTGCAGATGATGAGAGACCCCATTTGTGTATGAACTTTAATGGCTAGGAAATGTTTGTGAAGCCAATGAGTGTGTAAGAGTTCGTGTTTGTATGAAGAACGGATGAGTATTGCAACTCCTTCATGTGCTTCATCTGGTGACTGGTAAGAGGTGTAGCCATAATGTTTGATTTTATATGAGTTCGTGATGTATGTGCTATTTAATAATAGCACATCAGGTCTCTCGATCTCAATAAAATCTGACACCATGTGTCTAATGTTGAAATATGCCCGCACATTAAACTGTATGATCTTTATGAATTTTTAGGTTTTGATGGGGTGCTGGTGGGGTTTTGTGCATGTACAAGAGCATGAGGGTTGCGTGATTCAATGAGTTGGGCAGTTATTGAGGAGGGTGCATCTTGGAGGATGGTGGTAGGAATTGTAGGATATTTACAGCGGGAGGTGGGAGTAAGACAACGGGTTGCTGAACGGGCTCGGGACGAGACAAGATGAGTTACAGAAGAAATGACTGAAGTTGTTGGGGGATGGAGGGAGACAGAAGGCTTGTTGACAGGGACCGGGTGAGAGGTATCAGAGGTTGTAGTGTTAGTAGTCAGATTGGAAGTGGAGAGGACAATGTTGGGAGAAGAGGTTGAAAGTGCCTTTGACATGGATGCTTCAGTTTGGGATAGTCCAGGATGTGCTGTTTGGTCAGTGGCACCGTTTTCTGTAGCAGTCAGGAGTGGGTTGGTAGGAGATTGTGGGGGAACTGTAGTATTTTCTTCAGCTGAAGTCATGGTGTTTTGTGGAGTGAGGACTGTAGGCGAGAATGGAGCAGAGCGCAATAGTTGAGTAGGAGGAACAGAGATACTAGGAAGGCCGTTATGAGTGAGAAAGATTGGAAGATAGTCAGCAAAGTCACGGCCATCGTCCTTGGCCTTCAAGTAAGCAGCTTGTACACAGGCAGTGACTCGTTCATATGCAAGGTTCTGAAGAGGAGAATAAGGTGGAGGTGGTGGGTGAGGGAAGAGAGGTGGAGAGGACTGAGTTTGTTGTGCAGTATTATGATGATGTTGCTGGTGAGGTGAAGCATTAAGGACACTGGCATAGGACATTGATGTGGCTGATGCTGTTTGGTGATGAGATAGGTTATGGGAGGTTGAAGAAGAGGAATGAGGGTGTGCTTGAGTGCGAGGTTGGTTATTGCGAAGAGATTTTAGGGTTTGCTTTCTCAAAGGGCAAGATTTGTCAACTGCTGAATGACCTCCTTGGCAATTGATGCATTTTAAAGTGTTGGCAGAGCACTGAGTGTAAAAATGGCCTTCTACAGAACATTTTGAACAAATTTGTGGGCTTTTACATTTCCGGGTTTCATGACTGTATTTGTAGCATTTAAAGCATTGCAGCAAAGGAAGATAGTCAACTGGACTAATGAGATAGGGAGGAGTGCTGGTGTGGAGGATTTTAATTCCATGGTGCAAGAGTTTTTGAGCTTCTGTAGGGGAGGAACATTGGATCTTGAGGTGTTTTGTATTGGGCACTGGGTATATCTCCATTACAGTAATAGCATTCCTGTGAGAGATGTCTTGAGAGAGATTGATAGTAGTAGGTGCTGAAAGGACAGAGCTGTCGACATTTCTTACAAGTACAGAGCATTTAGTTTTTTGTTCAATAGTGAGAACAGGAGTAAGTGAAGCTTGTGTGAGTTTTCTGAAAGTAGGTTCCTTGAAACAGGCAAAAAGGTCGTCTTCAGAGGCAATGAGAAATTTGATGGTGTTTGTGTTGGCATGTTTTATATGGTTAGTGGCTGGTGTGCCAGTGGCATTGTAAAAGGTAGTGATGCAGTCAACTGTGTCTATGGGTGTATTCCCAGTGTAGGTCATCCGTAGACAGTGAGCCATTGTGACTCACTGTCTACTGACAGTCCCGTGTCTTGTGCCAATCACAGCGATTCCATTAGCTCAGTGGGGGGGTCAGTGTGCTCGTGAGCTGTGGGTTGGAGCTCGGTTGTCAGAGGCGTAATTCCGGGTTCCTAGCAGGCTAATTGAACCCGGTTCGGCACAAATACAAAGTATTCGTGAGTCCTGAAGGTGTTACTCAAGGGCAACCCCCACTGCTAGTTGACTCGCACTATCACGAGGTTCTAGCAGTGGATCGGCATAGCAAACAAGCCAGGCAGGGAGACACAGGGCGCAAGCACGTGCTGTGACCCCACCTGGGAGGAAAGGACGAATACCCCACTGCACTTTCACCGCACAGGGGGTAGGTCCCGGCCTGAAGAGGAAGAAATGTTTAGCAGAGGAGAGAAAGAGTGCTATGCACGGCAATACACATTACGTAAGTTAGGCCATCCAGCTGTCCCTGGTTTTATTCAGGGTGGCAGTACGGGTTGGCCCACTAGGGTAATGTATCTTTGCACGTTATATCACTGATAGAGCTGTAACATAAACCGTGAACACGCCGAGAGGAAGAGCCGTCGTTGCCTGAAAAAGAGGTGTGTGCCAGTTTGCCTGGGTGTTGCCTTGGATGGAAGATGGCTGTGATAAGGATGTGGCCCCAGGTAGGGTTACCACGAGAGTATGCTCGTCTGGGCCGACCAAGCGGCCCTGACCTTGCAAGTTAGCAACAGGTGCTACTAGCGCTCTGCATCTCTGGCTGTTGTTAAATCGATGCTGTTGGATCACTGTGGTGGTTGTGATGTCAGATGCCTCAAAACGGTGGTCCCATGTAACTGCAATAATGCAGAGGCAGGTGGTTGCAGGTGCGGGGGCGCTCAAACAGCGTATCGCCTAGATCTCACTGCGAGCGCGACGTGCTGCTGCTTCCGTTGCCAATGAAAAGATGAAAAAAGACGAATGCCCGCACGATTTCCCGACTATA
>NW_027189142.1:624264-669264 GCF_040958095.1 Procambarus clarkii
ATATATATATATACAACATGTTTTGTTTTGGTTGTTTGTTTTTGTATAAAGCCTCACACACTATATTAAGCGAGTTTGTTTTAAACATGACATACATATTAATTCATTTTACCAGGCCTTATTCCACACAACTCCGTGAATTTCCCGTGGAGCCAGCCAGCCATTCAAACAAAAACAAACGAAACAAAACAAAACAAAAAACATTATTGCCAACAGCATTTGGTGTTCCCAGGCGGTCACCCATCCAAGTACTAACCAAACCCAACGTTGCTTAACTTCGCTGATCGGACGAGAAGCGGTGTTCTCAACGTGGTATGGCCGTTGGCATGAGACTGCCTACACATTGTGGCTAATAACCAACTCTTTTTAGTCATCACGGCAGGATACGGACCTTCTTGTGGTGTCTTAATGGTAATTGTATCCTAACATATTTTTGTCTCCTTGGCATGGATATTTAACATCGTTTATTCAGTCTTGGGTTTATGTTCTTTCGCCATTTACAGACATTTTACATCTACCTACTTCCTCAGCCTACCCTGCCAATTTCTAATGAATTTGTGGATTTTCTTTTGTAATACATACATGTGTGTGCTCATCTGCTCTTCAGTTTTTATGATATTTGTCTCATCTGTCCTGCTTTATGATACTTTTACAAAGAACATGAACAAATGCTTCTATTTTAGAGAAGATATGGGATCCAGGTTTCGGAGCCGTAAAACCAACCGTCGTGATTGGTGGACGAGTTGCCAGGTTGCAGCTTCTGTACCGTGCCGGCACATAAATAGGTTCGGCTCAAGCGGCGGCAGCATCATTCCCCCGTGACTGTCTGAGCGTCTCTCATCACCTTGGTTATCTCATCATCATCATGGTAGAAGCAAAGCCTACCAAGAAGGCTGCGGCTGCTGCTGCTGTGGTGGCCACCACCAGGAAACCTCGCGTCCAGGTTGCTCACCCGAAAACTAGTCAAATGGTTCTAGCCGCGGTCGCAGCACTCAAAGACCGTAAGGGCTCGTCTCTACAAGCAATCAAGAAGTACGTTGTTGCCAACAACAAAGTCGAGGCTGCCAAGATCGCCATTTACATCCGAAGATTTCTCAAGAAAGCAGTGGCTGACGGCATTCTTGTTCAGACCAAGGGAAGTGGAGCTAGTGGATCATTCAAGCTGGCCGTAGCAGAGAAGAGGGCCGTTCTAACTCCCAAGAAAGCCACCACAACCAAGAAACCATCTACAGCAGCAAAGAAGGCCGTGGTAACTCCCAAGAAAGCCGCCACAAGCAACAAACCACCTACAGCCTTGAAAAAGAAGCAGCAGCAGCAGCAGCTTGTTGTTGGGAACAAAAAGCCCAAAATAAAGAGAGCTTCAAAATCTCCCAAACCACCCAAGGCAAAGAAAGCTGTCAAGAAAACAACAAAGGCAAAATAAACGACGACATGCAAGCAGCATGAATACACATGACAATAAACATCCAGGCCTCCCCCCTCAGTGGAGGGGCCTCATATGATTCCAAAAAGAGTTTAGTTTTGTAGACAAATAAATCATTACTTTTGGGGTAGATTTACTCTGTATATTATAAATATATATATATATATATATATATATATATATATATATATATATATATATATATATATATATATATATATATATATATATATATACACACATACATGGGTGAGGTGATATGGTACCAAAGTTTTTGGTGAGGTGATTGACATTTACACAAGATAAAACACGAACCAATGGGAATAAAAACATAAGAATGGAAGTAACTGCAGAAGGCCTATTGGCCCATAACACAAGCACTTCCTCTTGATGCTTCTATATTGGTTCGGAGTCTTGAAGCTATAATATATATATATATATATATATATATATATATATATATATATATATATATATATATATATATATATATATATATATATATATGCACACAAAACTAAATAGTCTTGTTAGACAAATTGCCCCTATTAGAGGCAAGTTGACTAACAAGCCGAATGACTGCAATTGTTTTGAATTTGAGTTAAATCTAACATAGAAATGTAATCAAACCTAACCTAACCTATGCTAACCCAAGCTAAGCTAACCTAACCTAACCTAAGCTAACCCAAGCTAAGCTAAGCTAAGCTAACCTAACCTAACCTAACCTAACCTAAGCTAAGCTAACCTAACCTAACCTAACCTAACCTAACCCAGCAATTCATGATCTTAATATAATACTGTTAATTGGATAAACCAATTTGGAAAGAAATGTTCGAAAATAACAAAATTAACTGTGCTTGTTAGGAAAATTGGGCCTTGCATACTTGTCCCAATAGTGTGGTTCTCGCTTTTAGGTACGACATAAACGTATACCTAAGTTGAGAGAGAAAAAGATTCGCACTCAAACATGCATATCGATTGCCAGTCCTGAATTCTGGGTAGATATTCGTGTCCTCCCTTTTCATTTACCATCATTTGGATACTATCAAAACAGCTCTGAGAAGGATAAAATGAATAAAACGGGTAGCTCACTCATGTAAAAAGGAAGAGTTGGGAAAGATCTCTCTCTCTCTCTCTCTCCCCCTCACCCCCCCCCCCACCAATGATCCTGCTCTGCTAGTATATAACGTAACAAACCTTCCCCCCCCCCCCTCCCTCCCCAATCAGAGTCCCTTTAAGCATGCGAGGATAAAAAATAGATTTCATAAGACCCAATGTGCTAGCTGATATCAAAACAATTTATGTTATCGTCTATTAAGCCCTTCAGTAAAAAAGTATAGGGACCTAATTAGGTCCCGTTTTGAGGTGGTGGTGGGTGGAATCGATGGATTAGCCAAGCTCTTATCCGCCGAATCCGTAGAGGGTACGACCCTGGCGCTTCAGAGCGTACACCACGTCCATGGCAGTGACGGTCTTCCTCTTGGCGTGTTCCGTGTAGGTTACAGCATCACGGATGACGTTCTCGAGGAACACCTTCAGGACGCCACGGGTCTCTTCGTAGATGAGACCCGAAATACGCTTCACGCCGCCACGACGAGCTAAGCGACGAATAGCGGGCTTGGTGATGCCCTGGATGTTGTCACGTAGCACCTTACGATGACGCTTGGCGCCACCCTTTCCGAGTCCCTTGCCTCCCTTGCCGCGTCCAGTCATGGTGTTGAAGTTGTGTGAATCGAATTGACGAATGCCAGAATCAGAATCAGAATAATACAGGAGAAGATGCCCATAGGGGCGAGCTTGGAAGTGGGGACAGAAGAAGATAAGGGGGGGTGAGAGGAAGAAGATTTGTAAGAGAAAAAGTGCCAGGGCTAAACCCAGCTGCGTGTCGTTAGGTTGCGGCTTTCGAGGCAGGGACTCAGTCGGGTGTTTTCAGTGACAACATCGGGACATCACAAACTCACAACATCACAGTGATTGGCTCAAGAGCGTCAGGGCTGAACTTTTTTACGGATTGTTTGTGCTGGTAGTTGAGAGCTGAATATGTAATGATAGCGGATGCTGGGTGTTGAGAGCTAAAGTTTAACGAAATACAGAGTTAGGAAGAGGATCATGGATGGTAGAGAAGAGGTCATGATTGTTTCGTGGTAGTCTGAGAGTGTGTAGGAGAAAATCAATGTGTTGTTCATGATGAGTGAGTAGTCTATCGATTTGTTTGTCTGATAGAGTTTTCCAGTAGGTATTTAGGGCAGGAATGTTAGTACTTTCATGGAGACTTTGGCTGGTATTTAACTCTTGCCATCGGGTGTTGAGTACCCATCTTAGTGCTCTGTTCTGTATTCTTTGAAGTTTTATTTTGTTAGTGCGTGCAGATAGAGAAAGAGCTAGTGGAGCGTATGTTAGGAGAGGTCTAATAAGTGCTTTGTAAAGGTGCATTTTTGTGTCAGGTTTTGCAAATCTAAGTCTGTATAGTTTCTTCATGGCTTGAAGAGCTATTGCATGTTTCTGTGTTATGTGTGTGTGAAAGAGTAGTTGTCGATCAAATGTGAGTCCCAGGACTGTGGAGGAGGGAGATACAGAGATATAAGTAGGATTTTGAGTGTATGAATAGAGTTTGAGAGGAATTGGGCGAATAGTTCTTTTACAGAAAAAGTAGGTGATTTTAGATTTGCTGGAGTTGGTTTTTATACGCCATTTGTACTCCCACTCAGTGACAACATCAAGTTCTGTTTGTGCTCTGTTTGTTAGTGTATCAATGGTGTTGCTGGTGACAAGGTGAGAGACATCATCAGCATAACATATGGTTAATGAAGTGTGATGAACAGGGTCAGGAATGTCGTTTATGTATAGGATGTAGAGTGTTGGGGCAAGAACAGAGCCTTGGGGAACACCGGCACGAATGCCCGCACGATTTCCCGACTATATCCCATCAAGCGGACGTACTAGTAGCATTGCAACTCCTGCCTGCCCTTACTTTACGCTTGTGGTCGAGTAGACACGGCTTTCTCACAACGCTTTCAAAACTGCAGTTGCCTACTCGTCTGTTTCACGTCCCTGTGAAATGACTTTTGCACAAATCCAAAAAATAGAGCAAAATCAGCGATAATAGTGATTGAGGTGAGCCGCCTGTTGGCTGCAGCCAGAGGAAGGAGGGGAGGGGCAACGGGGTGACGTAGGCGAGTCGAGCAGCCAATGGCGCTCGAGCAAGCGCCTCGAGACGGCGTATATAAGCAAAAATTTTTCGGCGCCGGCCATCACAAACCACAGTTGTTCACCATGGCTCGCACCAAGCAGACTGCTCGCAAGTCCACGGGAGGCAAGGCTCCTCGTAAGCAGCTGGCCACCAAGGCAGCACGCAAGTCTGCTCCTGCCACAGGGGGTGTGAAGAAGCCTCACCGTTACAGGCCCGGAACGGTCGCCCTGCGTGAGATCCGTCGTTACCAGAAGAGCACCGAGTTGCTCATCAGGAAACTTCCCTTCCAGCGTCTGGTGCGCGAGATTGCCCAGGACTTCAAGACCGATCTTCGCTTCCAGTCGTCTGCCGTCATGGCTTTACAGGAGGCATCCGAGGCTTACCTGGTCGGTCTCTTCGAGGACACTAACCTCTGTGCCATCCACGCCAAGCGTGTCACCATCATGCCAAAGGACATTCAGCTTGCTCGCCGTATCCGTGGAGAGCGTGCATAAGCTAAATCGACCACCCTAGTATACACCAAACTCGGCCCTTCTCAGGGCCAAAATATCCTTCTAAGGAGATTTCAGACATTCCTAGCATAATTTAGGTGTCATACATACATGTGATATCAATAAATCAAGTCATTTGTAGTACAACCTGTTCTCTTACAAACAAAACGCCGTCGCTTTTCACTCTTATGCACTGTCAAGGATCACCCCCCCCCCCAAAATAAAAATTGTCATACTGTACTAGAAATAAAAGCAGCTTGTATAAGTGACATATACTGTCCAGTCCTGTTTTATTCTGTTTTCGGTCCTCTGGCTTAATCTGTTAAGTTAGGAGATGACATTTTAAATTAACCGTTTTCTTGACATTTTCAAACCTAAGAGGGTGGCCTGCATAGTAATCCTAATGTGGAACATAACAATGAATCTCTAATCTCTAGAAAAAAGATACCGAGTGCTTATATGTGTTGAGAGAGAGAGAGAGAGAGAGAGAGAGAGAGAGAGACACACACAGACAGACAGACAAGACAGACAAGACAGACAGACAGACAGACAGACAGACAGACAGACAGACAGACAGACAGACAGACAGACAGGCAGGCAGGCAGGCAGACAGACAGACAGACAGACAGACAGACAGACAGACACTGAGAGAGAGAAACACACACAGACAGTTTCATAAATATTCTCATTTTATAGCTATTTGCTTTCAGTGACAGAGGTTTTTGTTATAATAGTATTGGTGTCTAACACTCACAATCTCTTTAGAAATTAAAGTGTGGCTCCAATGGAGCCGAGTTTGTTGGTTTGAGGCCAAGCCACCACCACAGGGCAGTAAGTAAGCCGTTTACTTGGAGGAGGTGTACTTGGTGACGGCCTTAGTGCCCTCAGAGACGGCGTGCTTGGCCAGTTCTCCGGGCAACAGGAGCCTTACAGCCGTCTGGATCTCCCGACTGGTAATGGTGGAACGCTTGTTGTAGTGGGCCAGGCGAGAAGCCTCGGCGGCGATGCGCTCGAAGATGTCGTTCACGAACGAGTTCATGATCGACATGGCTTTGGAAGAGATACCAGTGTCGGGGTGGACCTGCTTCAGCACTTTGTAGATGTAGATGCTGTAGCTCTCCTTCCTCCTGCGCTTCTTTTTCTTATCGCCCTTGGCAATGGCCTTCTGGGCCTTTCCGGCCTTCTTGGCAGCCTTTCCAGATGCCTTGGGTGGCATGATGATGCTCGTGCTGGCTGGCGTTGCGATACAATAATGAACTTTTGCGCGAGGCGAGCTTTCCTTTTATATCCCGCTCGCGACTCAGCTCAGAGCGGGTCGCGTGGCGGAGCGCGCTGATTGGTCAGTGGCGGGCTCCCTTGATCCTGAGCGGGGTATATAACACGAAGCTCGATCTGCGGGGCGGCATAAAACCACCACAAACCCACAACAGCAGCAGCAATGTCAGGACGCGGCAAGGGAGGCAAAGTGAAGGGCAAGTCAAAGTCTCGCTCCAGCAGGGCCGGACTTCAGTTCCCCGTGGGCAGAATTCACCGTCTGCTGCGTAAGGGCAACTACGCCGAACGCGTCGGTGCTGGCGCTCCTGTCTACCTGGCAGCCGTCATGGAATACCTCGCTGCCGAAGTTCTGGAGCTCGCCGGTAACGCCGCACGTGACAACAAGAAGACCCGTATCATCCCACGTCACTTGCAGTTGGCCATCCGCAACGACGAAGAACTCAACAAACTTCTGTCTGGCGTAACCATTGCACAGGGAGGTGTTCTTCCAAACATTCAGGCAGTTCTTTTGCCAAAGAAGACAGAGAAGAAGTAAGCACTTCTGCCACCCACCACGACAAATACCATAACCAGGCTCCATCCGGAGCCACACACACTTTAATAGAGAGATTCAAGTAGACAATCAACTTTCAAACATTAATAATAACATTTATATTGATTTCATTTGGAATGTGTACATAACAAACAAACAAACAAAACAAAATTATAGGGGATATTCAGCATCACTTGGAATATTAACCAATCATATAAATCCAATATATATTTTATATTTTACTTTAAGCGAGGAATTCATATTCTATCAATTTTTAATCATACAAATGAACAAAAGCAATTCTTCACTAGACGTAACGAATGAATAAATGATCAAGGTTTTAATGTGTTTCATGAATAAATATATATATATATATATATATATATATATATATATATATATATATATATATATATATATATATATATATATATATATATATATAATATAATATAATATAATATATTATAATACTTGTGAACCAGAATATGTTTGAGCAGCAGCGATCGTGCCATTGGCCGAAGTGCAACAATTCAAATAATTTAAAGGGCCTGCTCGGGTATATAAGAGAGGCTGGGAGACTGGGGCCGGTGGTGGGTGATGGGTGATGGTGTGGTGTGGTGTGGTGTTGTTAAGAGTTGATTTACGGCCAGCCAGCCAGCTGCAGCCAAGGCAGGGCAGGGCAAGGCAAGGCAAGGCAAGGCAAGGCAAGGCAAGGCAATAACAGGACAGGACAGCCAAGGCAAGGCAAGGCAAGGCAAGGCAAGGCAAGGCAAGCAGGCGGGCGGGCGGGCGGGCGGGCGGGCGGGCGGGCGGGCAGCCAGCCAGCCAGCCAGCCAGCCAGCCAGCCAGCCAGGCAGGCAGGCAGGCAGGCAGGCAGGCAGGCAGGCAGGCAGGCAGGCAGGCAGCCAGGCAGCCAGCCAGTCAGCCAACCAGCCAGCCAGCCAGCCAGCCAGCCAGGCAGGCAGGCAGCCAGCCAGCCAGCCACTCCCACTTTGTATTTATATGCATTCAATTTATATTCAAACATTATATATGTTAAGGGCCTAGTTTTAGTGTTTATTTTAAAAATGACAAACATCGAGTCGTTTTACCAGTCCTTTAGCGTTAACGGTGATGCATTTTAAAACTGAACAGAAATCACCTTTTCTGGATATATCAAATATCGAATCCGCTTAATGTGCCTACAATTCAATCATTCAAAAAATACATAATTTACATCATGCCTTTTCATAGAACAGACAATAAGATTTGAGACAATAAGAATTTTAGTTTTATAACTAAAGTTGCACAATTATACCAACTCTATGGTGGCTGGGTGGTAAGGTGTGTGGCTGGTGTTTTGGAAGTCGCGAGTTCAAACGACCCAATGGGAGTACTTTTTTTTTTTTTTTATGCCATACAATCTTCCTAGTACTATTATGTAGGTGTGTGTGTGTGTGTTTTTATTCATTCTTTGGTTTTATAGATGACATACATATTGACTCCTTTTACCAGTCCTTAATTAGGCTCTGGGGAAGCAATGGTGGTGGTGGTGGTGCATTTAAAACTAAACCAAAAATCACCAGTTCTGGACGCGTCAAATATCATATCCGCTTAATGTGTCTACAACCTAATTACTTAAAACTACACTATTTAATTCATTCATATCACGTGCATATTGGTCATTATGCTCATACAACCGACATAACAATTTATTTTCATTATTAGAATCATACATTTCATCAAGTAATACAGATACAAAGAGATTTTCTTTCTGAGAAGACCGTTAGTATTGGCTGGCTGGCAGGCAGGCAGGCAGGCATTTGAGGGTTATTATTTCGCCTGTTGATTGGGGGGAGGGTTGATGTGTTAGGGGGTTTTCGGTTAGGTGTGGTGGTGGTGATTGGTGGTGATTGGTGGTGGTGGTGATTGGTGGTGATTGGTGGTGAGTAGTGGTGGTGGTGGTGGTGGTGGTGGTAGTAGGTGGGAGGGGGGGGGGGGGAAGGGGAATGATGGTCTGTGGATTCCTTCTCCGTACCCCTTACATATAAGCAAAAACATGCCTTCCTGTGGGTATAGAAACATTAACACAAATTATATCAGTAACTGATATTGTAGCCTTTTAAACAGAAAAGATTTGTACATACAAATACTTTTAAATTATCATTTATTTGTGGAAATGGCATTTACGTCATTAAATTGATACCTCAGCATCAAGTGTCCTGCAGTGGTCCAGTGGTAAAGTGTATATAAGTGATGCGTATTCTTGGAGTTGCGAGTTCAAACCCGGATTAAGCTATATATATATATATATATATATATATATATATATATATATATATATATATATATATATATATATATATATACAACATGTTTTGTTTTGGTTGTTTGTTTTTGTATAAAGCCTCACACACTATATTAAGCGAGTTTGTTTTAAACATGACATACATATTAATTCATTTTACCAGGCCTTATTCCACACAACTCCGTGAATTTCCCGTGGAGCCAGCCAGCCAGCCAGCCATTCAAACAAAAACAAACGAAACAAAACAAAAAACATTATTGCCAACAGCATTTGGTGTTCCCAGGCGGTCACCCATCCAAGTACTAACCAAACCCAACGTTGCTTAACTTCGCTGATCGGACGAGAAGCGGTGTTCTCAACGTGGTATGGCCGTTGGCATGAGACTGCCTACACATTGTGGCTAATAACCAACTCTTTTTAGTCATCACGGCAGGATACGGACCTTCTTGTGGTGTCTTAATGGTAATTGTATCCTAACATATTTTTGTCTCCTTGGCATGGATATTTAACATCGTTTATTCAGTCTTGGGTTTATGTTCTTTCGCCATTTACAGACATTTTACATCTACCTACTTCCTCAGCCTACCCTGCCAATTTCTAATGAATTTGTGGATTTTCTTTTGTAATACATACATGTGTGTGCTCATCTGCTCTTCAGTTTTTATGATATTTGTCTCATCTGTCCTGCTTTATGATACTTTTACAAAGAACATGAACAAATGCTTCTATTTTAGAGAAGATATGGGATCCAGGTTTCGGAGCCGTAAAACCAACCGTCGTGATTGGTGGACGAGTTGCCAGGTTGCAGCTTCTGTACCGTGCCGGCACATAAATAGGTTCGGCTCAAGCGGCGGCAGCATCATTCCCCCGTGACTGTCTGAGCGTCTCTCATCACCTTGGTTATCTCATCATCATCATGGTAGAAGCAAAGCCTACCAAGAAGGCTGCGGCTGCTGCTGCTGTGGTGGCCACCACCAGGAAACCTCGCGTCCAGGTTGCTCACCCGAAAACTAGTCAAATGGTTCTAGCCGCGGTCGCAGCACTCAAAGACCGTAAGGGCTCGTCTCTACAAGCAATCAAGAAGTACGTTGTTGCCAACAACAAAGTCGAGGCTGCCAAGATCGCCATTTACATCCGAAGATTTCTCAAGAAAGCAGTGGCTGACGGCATTCTTGTTCAGACCAAGGGAAGTGGAGCTAGTGGATCATTCAAGCTGGCCGTAGCAGAGAAGAGGGCCGTTCTAACTCCCAAGAAAGCCACCACAACCAAGAAACCATCTACAGCAGCAAAGAAGGCCGTGGTAACTCCCAAGAAAGCCGCCACAAGCAACAAACCACCTACAGCCTTGAAAAAGAAGCAGCAGCAGCAGCAGCTTGTTGTTGGGAACAAAAAGCCCAAAATAAAGAGAGCTTCAAAATCTCCCAAACCACCCAAGGCAAAGAAAGCTGTCAAGAAAACAACAAAGGCAAAATAAACGACGACATGCAAGCAGCATGAATACACATGACAATAAACATCCAGGCCTCCCCCCTCAGTGGAGGGGCCTCATATGATTCCAAAAAGAGTTTAGTTTTGTAGACAAATAAATCATTACTTTTGGGGTAGATTTACTCTGTATATTATATATATATATATATATATATATATATATATATATATATATATATATATATATATATATATATATATATATATATATATATATATATATATATATATATATATATATACACACATACATGGGTGAGGTGATATGGTACCAAAGTTTTTGGTGAGGTGATTGACATTTACACAAGATAAAACACGAACCAATGGGAATAAAAACATAAGAATGGAAGTAACTGCAGAAGGCCTATTGGCCCATAACACAAGCACTTCCTCTTGATGCTTCTATATTGGTTCGGAGTCTTGAAGCTATAATATATATATATATATATATATATATATATATATATATATATATATATATATATATATATATATATATATATATATATGCACACAAAACTAAATAGTCTTGTTAGACAAATTGCCCCTATTAGAGGCAAGTTGACTAACAAGCCGAATGACTGCAATTGTTTTGAATTTGAGTTAAATCTAACATAGAAATGTAATCAAACCTAACCTAACCTATGCTAACCCAAGCTAAGCTAACCTAACCTAACCTAAGCTAACCCAAGCTAAGCTAAGCTAACCTAACCTAACCTAACCTAACCTAAGCTAAGCTAACCTAACCTAACCTAACCTAACCTAACCCAGCAATTCATGATCTTAATATAATACTGTTAATTGGATAAACCAATTTGGAAAGAAATGTTCGAAAATAACAAAATTAACTGTGCTTGTTAGGAAAATTGGGCCTTGCATACTTGTCCCAATAGTGTGGTTCTCGCTTTTAGGTACGACATAAACGTATACCTAAGTTGAGAGAGAAAAAGATTCGCACTCAAACATGCATATCGATTGCCAGTCCTGAATTCTGGGTAGATATTCGTGTCCTCCCTTTTCATTTACCATCATTTGGATACTATCAAAACAGCTCTGAGAAGGATAAAATGAATAAAACGGGTAGCTCACTCATGTAAAAAGGAAGAGTTGGGAAAGATCTCTCTCTCTCTCTCTCTCCCCCTCACCCCCCCCCCCCACCAATGATCCTGCTCTGCTAGTATATAACGTAACAAACCTTCCCCCCCCCCCTCCCTCCCCAATCAGAGTCCCTTTAAGCATGCGAGGATAAAAAATAGATTTCATAAGACCCAATGTGCTAGCTGATATCAAAACAATTTATGTTATCGTCTATTAAGCCCTTCAGTAAAAAAGTATAGGGACCTAATTAGGTCCCGTTTTGAGGTGGTGGTGGGTGGAATCGATGGATTAGCCAAGCTCTTATCCGCCGAATCCGTAGAGGGTACGACCCTGGCGCTTCAGAGCGTACACCACGTCCATGGCAGTGACGGTCTTCCTCTTGGCGTGTTCCGTGTAGGTTACAGCATCACGGATGACGTTCTCGAGGAACACCTTCAGGACGCCACGGGTCTCTTCGTAGATGAGACCCGAAATACGCTTCACGCCGCCACGACGAGCTAAGCGACGAATAGCGGGCTTGGTGATGCCCTGGATGTTGTCACGTAGCACCTTACGATGACGCTTGGCGCCACCCTTTCCGAGTCCCTTGCCTCCCTTGCCGCGTCCAGTCATGGTGTTGAAGTTGTGTGAATCGAATTGACGAATGCCCGCACGATTTCCCGACTATATCCCATCAAGCGGACGTACTAGTAGCATTGCAACTCCTGCCTGCCCTTACTTTACGCTTGTGGTCGAGTAGACACGGCTTTCTCACAACGCTTTCAAAACTGCAGTTGCCTACTCGTCTGTTTCACGTCCCTGTGAAATGACTTTTGCACAAATCCAAAAAATAGAGCAAAATCAGCGATAATAGTGATTGAGGTGAGCCGCCTGTTGGCTGCAGCCAGAGGAAGGAGGGGAGGGGCAACGGGGTGACGTAGGCGAGTCGAGCAGCCAATGGCGCTCGAGCAAGCGCCTCGAGACGGCGTATATAAGCAAAAATTTTTCGGCGCCGGCCATCACCCAGCGGATTCAGAAGTGTAGCCTCTGCTCAGCTGACCACCATTACTCCATCTGCAAGTCTGAAACACTATGCTGCTTGCTGTGCAAAGGCGATCATCCAGCAATCTCCATACATTGTCCTCACAGACAAAACGCTATTAAAAACATGGAGAAATCCACATCTTCAACCGGAGCCAGTACCTCTGAAGCAACAAGCCAATCAGCGACCACCTCTACTTCAGGTTTCAACGCCCAAGCCGCCATCTTCCCGGAGCTCCCGGGAGGACGTCCCACTGCTACTACCAGCCAATGGGGAGCCAGCTCCCAAACGCAAACCAGCGATTCGTCGAGCCAGCCATCGCCACCGGCCCAACCAAAGACAAAGCTAATTGGGCAGAGCACAGTAAAAGCTCTGATATCAACAGCCAGAATTACTGCTGGCAATAACCCCCGAGAATTCGTGAGGCTTCTGAAAATTCTGTACAAGGCGAACGGTCTCCCTACCTTCATTGTTCCTGAGGAAGTTTTCAACGCTCCGCGTTCATCTCCAACAACTGACCCTGTAGAGGAGGATGCTGACTCTACATCCGACGACGACGATTCCGCCACTGCAATGCAGCCCTCAGATCCTGTTCGGGTACCTACAGCTCACAAGACTCTGCCTCATGTGACCCCCACTTCTGCATCAGTTCCCGTTACCAACCATGACATCACTGTGAACGCAGCCACGCTTTCTGACATACTGTCAGCTCCTGCTCCACACGCTTCTCCAGCTGCTGCTGTCCCTTCACCCGTCTCAGTGGCGAATTTCGCTGCTATCGACCCTTGGTGTGACCCTATAGAGGGTACCGACTATGCAGCACCTTCTGCTGCAGTACCTACCGCTGTTACACACCCTCCGAGAACTCTACCTTCAAGACATCAACCCTCAAGAACCCAACCTTCAAGAAATCTACCCCAGCGTGTCAACACCCCTGCTCCTCACTCATCTGATGAATCGGATGAGGACGTATCTGTCGGTACACCATCACCCCCAAGGAAAGATCACCTTCAAGCATCAACACGAACCGTGACCACCAAGACCGACAAGCCCAAAAAAAAGAACAAAGATCAAAGTTTGGTGAAATCAACAAGAAAGAAGACTCCTAACGAACTGACTTAACATCATCTGACATCAAACCTCCACTGCCAGCTGCTTGCGTTCCCGGCCTCTGTGTGTATTGCAAATGACACCCCACTCAATTCTACTTTCATCTGATCAAGCTCAAATCCACGGTGGTTGGGCCACCGATCTTTCATCTCCCCTCTTCACCTCATCTCCAGATCCTTGCTCAAGATTTCTGCAACCTCGCCCCGTTCTTCCATCCCCTGCTTGCCAGCTCTATGGACTTTTTAATAATAATCCGGCCATCACAAACCACAGTTGTTCACCATGGCTCGCACCAAGCAGACTGCTCGCAAGTCCACGGGAGGCAAGGCTCCTCGTAAGCAGCTGGCCACCAAGGCAGCACGCAAGTCTGCTCCTGCCACAGGGGGTGTGAAGAAGCCTCACCGTTACAGGCCCGGAACGGTCGCCCTGCGTGAGATCCGTCGTTACCAGAAGAGCACCGAGTTGCTCATCAGGAAACTTCCCTTCCAGCGTCTGGTGCGCGAGATTGCCCAGGACTTCAAGACCGATCTTCGCTTCCAGTCGTCTGCCGTCATGGCTTTACAGGAGGCATCCGAGGCTTACCTGGTCGGTCTCTTCGAGGACACTAACCTCTGTGCCATCCACGCCAAGCGTGTCACCATCATGCCAAAGGACATTCAGCTTGCTCGCCGTATCCGTGGAGAGCGTGCATAAGCTAAATCGACCACCCTAGTATACACCAAACTCGGCCCTTCTCAGGGCCAAAATATCCTTCTAAGGAGATTTCAGACATTCCTAGCATAATTTAGGTGTCATACATACATGTGATATCAATAAATCAAGTCATTTGTAGTACAACCTGTTCTCTTACAAACAAAACGCCGTCGCTTTTCACTCTTATGCACTGTCAAGGATCACCCCCCCCCCCAAAATAAAAATTGTCATACTGTACTAGAAATAAAAGCAGCTTGTATAAGTGACATATACTGTCCAGTCCTGTTTTATTCTGTTTTCGGTCCTCTGGCTTAATCTGTTAAGTTAGGAGATGACATTTTAAATTAACCGTTTTCTTGACATTTTCAAACCTAAGAGGGTGGCCTGCATAGTAATCCTAATGTGGAACATAACAATGAATCTCTAATCTCTAGAAAAAAGATACCGAGTGCTTATATGTGTTGAGAGAGAGAGAGAGAGAGAGAGAGAGAGAGAGAGAGAGAGAGAGAGAGAGAGAGAGAGAGAGAGAGAGAGAGAGAGAGAGAGAGAGAGAGAGAGAGAGAGAGAGAGAGAGAGAGAGAGAGAGAGACACACACAGACAGACAGACAAGACAGACAAGACAGACAGACAGACAGACAGACAGACAGACAGACAGACAGACAGACAGGCAGGCAGGCAGGCAGACAGACAGACAGACAGACAGACAGACAGACAGACAGACACTGAGAGAGAGAAACACACACAGACAGTTTCATAAATATTCTCATTTTATAGCTATTTGCTTTCAGTGACAGAGGTTTTTGTTATAATAGTATTGGTGTCTAACACTCACAATCTCTTTAGAAATTAAAGTGTGGCTCCAATGGAGCCGAGTTTGTTGGTTTGAGGCCAAGCCACCACCACAGGGCAGTAAGTAAGCCGTTTACTTGGAGGAGGTGTACTTGGTGACGGCCTTAGTGCCCTCAGAGACGGCGTGCTTGGCCAGTTCTCCGGGCAACAGGAGCCTTACAGCCGTCTGGATCTCCCGACTGGTAATGGTGGAACGCTTGTTGTAGTGGGCCAGGCGAGAAGCCTCGGCGGCGATGCGCTCGAAGATGTCGTTCACGAACGAGTTCATGATCGACATGGCTTTGGAAGAGATACCAGTGTCGGGGTGGACCTGCTTCAGCACTTTGTAGATGTAGATGCTGTAGCTCTCTTTCCTCCTGCGCTTCTTTTTCTTATCGCCCTTGGCAATGGCCTTCTGGGCCTTTCCGGCCTTCTTGGCAGCCTTTCCAGATGCCTTGGGTGGCATGATGATGCTCGTGCTGGCTGGCGTTGCGATACAATAATGAACTTTTGCGCGAGGCGAGCTTTCCTTTTATATCCCGCTCGCGACTCAGCTCAGAGC
Source organism: Procambarus clarkii (assembly GCF_040958095.1). Lineage (NCBI taxonomy): Eukaryota > Metazoa > Arthropoda > Malacostraca > Decapoda > Cambaridae > Procambarus > Procambarus clarkii. Next base: position 640,267 of record NW_027189142.1, read on the forward strand.
GGGTCGCGTGGCGGAGCGCGCTGATTGGTCAGTGGCGGGCTCCCTTGATCCTGAGCGGGGTATATAACACGAAGCTCGATCTGCGGGGCGGCATAAACTTCTACCAGGCAATCTTATGCAATCCATACTCAACCTATTCAACGCTATGCTGGCATCGGGTCACATTCCTGTAGCATTCAAGTCAGCCAAGATGATATTCATTCCCAAACCCAAGAAAGACCCCCACCAACCTGGCAACTACCGACCAATCTCACTCTTAGACTCAATAGGCAAGTGCTTTGAAAAAATCATGTCAAACCGCCTTAACTACTACATGGAGTACAACAACCTCTTCACAGAAAAGCAGTTTGGCTTTCGAGCACATAGATCAACCCAGCACGCAATTAACATCATCTACGACGCCTTAAGCTCAATTCGCAAGCAAAAACAGGTAGCCTTGATTGCGACGAGGGACGTACACAAGGCCTTCGACAGCCTGTGGCACGATGGTCTGGTGTACAAACTAGCAGACTTACCAGCGCAAAACTGGACCCTCCTCAGGCTGATCAGTAATTTCCTTAAGAATAGGCAAGTTACCCCCAGCTTCAAGGCAAACGAGGCCGCAGCCTTCACCCCAACAGCTGGAGTCCCCCAAGGATCATGCTTGAGCCCGGTTCTCTTCAACATCTTTGTAAATGACCTGCCCCAACCAGAGTATAGGGACACCATTATCGTGCAATTTGCGGACGACGTAACGCACGTAATAACATCTAACCCTAGCAGCCAAGCGGCCAAACATGCAACTGCAACCCGTAAGGCAAACGTAGAACTAGCAAGGACTGCTAACTGGGAAAGGAAATGGAGGATCACCACTAACCCAGAAAAGATTCAATTAAGCACTGTCGGCTGTATGGCCTTCTCAATTGAAAATGAGGGGGGAATAAGAATCAGGGGTGAACCCATAGCCATCTCAAACTCCAACACAGTGCTCGGTTACAACTTCAACAGGCTTCTCAACTCCTCCCAGTACGTATCCCAGAAGACAGCGATGGCCCGGGGCTCACTGGCGAGGCTCTTCCGTTTCAACCAAGCCCCATCCCACATCAAGCTCCACCTGTACAGAATGATCATAAGGCCTAGCTTGGAATACCCATACGTTCCCCTGAACCTCACCAACAAATCCAACATGTTGAAGATTCAACGTGTACAAAACAAAGCACTTCGCTTTGCAGAGGGCCTGACTCTGAGTGACAGGGTGAGAACCGACCTGATCCATGAGACGCTCAACATGAAGCCAATGAACATTAGGCTCAGCTACCTGGCCAGAAGACAGCTGTACCGTATGAAGAACATGTATGTCCCAGACCCAGAAGATCCCTTCGTAGCAGAAAACACCACCAGCGACTACGAGATCCACGAACCACCACACAGAACCAGAAGAATCACTCTCCAACAAAAAGTGATCAGACATATCCATGATGAGGCCTTCCCAAGCCCTCAGATACTAAGCGGTCTGCCAGACGATCCAGATGAGTGGCCCATCCCGGACCCAATCTACACCAAATGAAGAATAAAGAAAGAAAGAAAAAAAAAAAAAATATATAAATAATAAAAAAAAAAAAAAAAAAAAAAAAAAAATAATAATAAATAAATAAAAAAAAAAAAAAAAAAAAAAAAAAAAAAAAAAAAAAAAAAAATATATATATATAAATAAAACACCTACAAAAAAATATAAAACCAAAAAACCATTTGTCGTGGCGTCAGAAGTGTAACTACCCTGATGTTTCTAAGATTAGCCTCCTTCAGCCAACTCCATCGGCTCTAGTGCTTTAGGACACCAACAAGGTCACAAACACTAGCCCCCCCAGCCAATGTACTGACAACCCAACATAACACACACGCAAACAAACAACACATACAAAAATGTCAACCCATGGTGGACAGGCCACCGAACTTTCAAACCTCCTCTCTCTCTACACCCGCATCCTCTTCCTGAATTTCATCTCCCCATCCCTCTACCTCCCCCATCCTTTCCATTCCCTATGGACATCAAAGCAAAGCAAGGCGGCATAAAACCACCACAAACCCACAACAGCAGCAGCAATGTCAGGACGCGGCAAGGGAGGCAAAGTGAAGGGCAAGTCAAAGTCTCGCTCCAGCAGGGCCGGACTTCAGTTCCCCGTGGGCAGAATTCACCGTCTGCTGCGTAAGGGCAACTACGCCGAACGCGTCGGTGCTGGCGCTCCTGTCTACCTGGCAGCCGTCATGGAATACCTCGCTGCCGAAGTTCTGGAGCTCGCCGGTAACGCCGCACGTGACAACAAGAAGACCCGTATCATCCCACGTCACTTGCAGTTGGCCATCCGCAACGACGAAGAACTCAACAAACTTCTGTCTGGCGTAACCATTGCACAGGGAGGTGTTCTTCCAAACATTCAGGCAGTTCTTTTGCCAAAGAAGACAGAGAAGAAGTAAGCACTTCTGCCACCCACCACGACAAATACCATAACCAGGCTCCATCCGGAGCCACACACACTTTAATAGAGAGATTCAAGTAGACAATCAACTTTCAAACATTAATAATAACATTTATATTGATTTCATTTGGAATGTGTACATAACAAACAAACAAACAAAACAAAATTATAGGGGATATTCAGCATCACTTGGAATATTAACCAATCATATAAATCCAATATATATTTTATATTTTACTTTAAGCGAGGAATTCATATTCTATCAATTTTTAATCATACAAATGAACAAAAGCAATTCTTCACTAGACGTAACGAATGAATAAATGATCAAGGTTTTAATGTGTTTCATGAATAAATATATATATATATATATATATATATATATATATATATATATATATATATATATATATATATATATATATATAATATAATATAATATAATATATTATAATACTTGTGAACCAGAATATGTTTGAGCAGCAGCGATCGTGCCATTGGCCGAAGTGCAACAATTCAAATAATTTAAAGGGCCTGCTCGGGTATATAAGAGAGGCTGGGAGACTGGGGCCGGTGGTGGGTGATGGGTGATGAGTGATGGTGTGGTGTGGTGTGGTGTTGTTAAGAGTTGATTTACGGCCAGCCAGCCAGCTGCAGCCAAGGCAGGGCAGGGCAAGGCAAGGCAAGGCAAGGCAAGGCAAGGCAATAACAGGACAGGACAGCCAAGGCAAGGCAAGGCAAGGCAAGGCAAGGCAAGGCAAGCAGGCGGGCGGGCGGGCGGGCGGGCGGGCGGGCGGGCGGGCAGCCAGCCAGCCAGCCAGCCAGCCAGCCAGCCAGCCAGCCAGCCAGCCAGGCAGGCAGGCAGGCAGGCAGGCAGGCAGGCAGGCAGGCAGCCAGGCAGCCAGCCAGTCAGCCAACCAGCCAGCCAGCCAGCCAGCCAGCCAGGCAGGCAGGCAGCCAGCCAGCCAGCCACTCCCACTTTGTATTTATATGCATTCAATTTATATTCAAACATTATATATGTTAAGGGCCTAGTTTTAGTGTTTATTTTAAAAATGACAAACATCGAGTCGTTTTACCAGTCCTTTAGCGTTAACGGTGATGCATTTTAAAACTGAACAGAAATCACCTTTTCTGGATATATCAAATATCGAATCCGCTTAATGTGCCTACAATTCAATCATTCAAAAAATACATAATTTACATCATGCCTTTTCATAGAACAGACAATAAGATTTGAGACAATAAGAACTTTAGTTTTATAACTAAAGTTGCACAATTATACCAACTCTATGGTGGCTGGGTGGTAAGGTGTGTGGCTGGTATTTTGGAAGTCGCGAGTTCAAACGACCCAATGGGAGTACTTTTTTTTTTTTTTTATGCCATACAATCTTCCTAGTACTATTATGTAGGTGTGTGTGTGTGTGTTTTTATTCATTCTTTGGTTTTATAGATGACATACATATTGACTCCTTTTACCGGTCCTTAATTAGGCTCTGGGGAAGCAATGGTGGTGGTGGTGGTGGTGGTGCATTTAAAACTAAACCAAAAATCACCAGTTCTGGACGCGTCAAATATCATATCCGCTTAATGTGTCTACAACCTAATTACTTAAAACTACACTATTTAATTCATTCATATCACGTGCATATTGGTCATTATGCTCATACAACCGACATAACAATTTATTTTCATTATTAGAATCATACATTTCATCAAGTAATACAGATACAAAGAGATTTTCTTTCTGAGAAGACCGTTAGTATTGGCTGGCTGGCAGGCAGGCAGGCAGGCATTTGAGGGTTATTATTTCGCCTGTTGATTGGGGGGAGGGTTGATGTGTTAGGGGGTTTTCGGTTAGGTGTGGTGGTGGTGATTGGTGGTGATTGGTGGTGGTGGTGATTGGTGGTGATTGGTGGTGAGTAGTGGTGGTGGTGGTGGTGGTGGTGGTAGTAGGTGGGAGGGGGGGGGGGGGAAGGGGAATGATGGTCTGTGGATTCCTTCTCCGTACCCCTTACATATAAGCAAAAACATGCCTTCCTGTGGGTATAGAAACATTAACACAAATTATATCAGTAACTGATATTGTAGCCTTTTAAACAGAAAAGATTTGTACATACAAATACTTTTAAATTATCATTTATTTGTGGAAATGGCATTTACGTCATTAAATTGATACCTCAGCATCAAGTGTCCTGCAGTGGTCCAGTGGTAAAGTGTATATAAGTGATGCGTATTCTTGGAGTTGCGAGTTCAAACCCGGATTAAGCTATATATATATATATATATATATATATATATATATATATATATATATATATATATATATATATACAACATGTTTTGTTTTGGTTGTTTGTTTTTGTATAAAGCCTCACACACTATATTAAGCGAGTTTGTTTTAAACATGACATACATATTAATTCATTTTACCAGGCCTTATTCCACACAACTCCGTGAATTTCCCGTGGAGCCAGCCAGCCAGCCAGCCATTCAAACAAAAACAAACGAAACAAAACAAAACAAAACAAAAAACATTATTGCCAACAGCATTTGGTGTTCCCAGGCGGTCACCCATCCAAGTACTAACCAAACCCAACGTTGCTTAACTTCGCTGATCGGACGAGAAGCGGTGTTCTCAACGTGGTATGGCCGTTGGCATGAGACTGCCTACACATTGTGGCTAATAACCAACTCTTTTTAGTCATCACGGCAGGATACGGACCTTCTTGTGGTGTCTTAATGGTAATTGTATCCTAACATATTTTTGTCTCCTTGGCATGGATATTTAACATCGTTTATTCAGTCTTGGGTTTATGTTCTTTCGCCATTTACAGACATTTTACATCTACCTACTTCCTCAGCCTACCCTGCCAATTTCTAATGAATTTGTGGATTTTCTTTTGTAATACATACATGTGTGTGCTCATCTGCTCTTCAGTTTTTATGATATTTGTCTCATCTGTCCTGCTTTATGATACTTTTACAAAGAACATGAACAAATGCTTCTATTTTAGAGAAGATATGGGATCCAGGTTTCGGAGCCGTAAAACCAACCGTCGTGATTGGTGGACGAGTTGCCAGGTTGCAGCTTCTGTACCGTGCCGGCACATAAATAGGTTCGGCTCAAGCGGCGGCAGCATCATTCCCCCGTGACTGTCTGAGCGTCTCTCATCACCTTGGTTATCTCATCATCATCATGGTAGAAGCAAAGCCTACCAAGAAGGCTGCGGCTGCTGCTGCTGTGGTGGCCACCACCAGGAAACCTCGCGTCCAGGTTGCTCACCCGAAAACTAGTCAAATGGTTCTAGCCGCGGTCGCAGCACTCAAAGACCGTAAGGGCTCGTCTCTACAAGCAATCAAGAAGTACGTTGTTGCCAACAACAAAGTCGAGGCTGCCAAGATCGCCATTTACATCCGAAGATTTCTCAAGAAAGCAGTGGCTGACGGCATTCTTGTTCAGACCAAGGGAAGTGGAGCTAGTGGATCATTCAAGCTGGCCGTAGCAGAGAAGAGGGCCGTTCTAACTCCCAAGAAAGCCACCACAACCAAGAAACCATCTACAGCAGCAAAGAAGGCCGTGGTAACTCCCAAGAAAGCCGCCACAAGCAACAAACCACCTACAGCCTTGAAAAAGAAGCAGCAGCAGCAGCAGCTTGTTGTTGGGAACAAAAAGCCCAAAATAAAGAGAGCTTCAAAATCTCCCAAACCACCCAAGGCAAAGAAAGCTGTCAAGAAAACAACAAAGGCAAAATAAACGACGACATGCAAGCAGCATGAATACACATGACAATAAACATCCAGGCCTCCCCCCTCAGTGGAGGGGCCTCATATGATTCCAAAAAGAGTTTAGTTTTGTAGACAAATAAATCATTACTTTTGGGGTAGATTTACTCTGTATATTATATATATATATATATATATATATATATATATATATATATATATATATATATATATATATATATATATATATATATATATATATATATATATATATATATATATATATATATATATATATATATATATATATATATATATATATATACACACATACATGGGTGAGGTGATATGGTACCAAAGTTTTTGGTGAGGTGATTGACATTTACACAAGATAAAACACGAACCAATGGGAATAAAAACATAAGAATGGAAGTAACTGCAGAAGGCCTATTGGCCCATAACACAAGCACTTCCTCTTGATGCTTCTATATTGGTTCGGAGTCTTGAAGCTATAATATATATATATATATATATATATATATATATATATATATATATATATATATATATATATATATATATATATATATATATATATATATATATATATATATATATATATATATATATATATATGCACACAAAACTAAATAGTCTTGTTAGACAAATTGCCCCTATTAGAGGCAAGTTGACTAACAAGCCGAATGACTGCAATTGTTTTGAATTTGAGTTAAATCTAACATAGAAATGTAATCAAACCTAACCTAACCTATGCTAACCCAAGCTAAGCTAACCTAACCTAACCTAAGCTAACCCAAGCTAAGCTAAGCTAACCTAACCTAACCTAACCTAACCTAAGCTAAGCTAACCTAACCTAACCTAACCTAACCTAACCTAACCCAGCAATTCATGATCTTAATATAATACTGTTAATTGGATAAACCAATTTGGAAAGAAATGTTCGAAAATAACAAAATTAACTGTGCTTGTTAGGAAAATTGGGCCTTGCATACTTGTCCCAATAGTGTGGTTCTCGCTTTTAGGTACGACATAAACGTATACCTAAGTTGAGAGAGAAAAAGATTCGCACTCAAACATGCATATCGATTGCCAGTCCTGAATTCTGGGTAGATATTCGTGTCCTCCCTTTTCATTTACCATCATTTGGATACTATCAAAACAGCTCTGAGAAGGATAAAATGAATAAAACGGGTAGCTCACTCATGTAAAAAGGAAGAGTTGGGAAAGATCTCTCTCTCTCTCTCTCTCCCCCTCACCCCCCCCCCCCCCACCAATGATCCTGCTCTGCTAGTATATAACGTAACAAACCTTCCCCCCCCCCCTCCCTCCCCAATCAGAGTCCCTTTAAGCATGCGAGGATAAAAAATAGATTTCATAAGACCCAATGTGCTAGCTGATATCAAAACAATTTATGTTATCGTCTATTAAGCCCTTCAGTAAAAAAGTATAGGGACCTAATTAGGTCCCGTTTTGAGGTGGTGGTGGGTGGAATCGATGGATTAGCCAAGCTCTTATCCGCCGAATCCGTAGAGGGTACGACCCTGGCGCTTCAGAGCGTACACCACGTCCATGGCAGTGACGGTCTTCCTCTTGGCGTGTTCCGTGTAGGTTACAGCATCACGGATGACGTTCTCGAGGAACACCTTCAGGACGCCACGGGTCTCTTCGTAGATGAGACCCGAAATACGCTTCACGCCGCCACGACGAGCTAAGCGACGAATAGCGGGCTTGGTGATGCCCTGGATGTTGTCACGTAGCACCTTACGATGACGCTTGGCGCCACCCTTTCCGAGTCCCTTGCCTCCCTTGCCGCGTCCAGTCATGGTGTTGAAGTTGTGTGAATCGAATTGACGAATGCCCGCACGATTTCCCGACTATATCCCATCAAGCGGACGTACTAGTAGCATTGCAACTCCTGCCTGCCCTTACTTTACGCTTGTGGTCGAGTAGACACGGCTTTCTCACAACGCTTTCAAAACTGCAGTTGCCTACTCGTCTGTTTCACGTCCCTGTGAAATGACTTTTGCACAAATCCAAAAAATAGAGCAAAATCAGCGATAATAGTGATTGAGGTGAGCCGCCTGTTGGCTGCAGCCAGAGGAAGGAGGGGAGGGGCAACGGGGTGACGTAGGCGAGTCGAGCAGCCAATGGCGCTCGAGCAAGCGCCTCGAGACGGCGTATATAAGCAAAAATTTTTCGGCGCCGGCCATCACGATCACGATCACGACGAGCAACTAGCAACCGTCGCGGTCGGACGTGCTCGCGTTGCTCCAGCTCTTCTCTCTCGCACCCAGTACTGCAGGGTGGATAAACAATTGGCAGCAGACTTGCGTCTCTCTAGATGGTCAGACCCCACTCCTAACTTGGTATTTTATGCCGGGTAGAGACGGGAGGCCATCTTCAGTGACGTGTAGTCTTTGAGAGAGATCCATCGGCCTCCAGGAAGCTCATTATGCGTCACAAACGCTTCAAGATCAGGGGTACGCCCCTCAACGAACATCCATTCTCCAAGACATCTCTCCTGAAGCTCTTTAAAGACGTTGCAGGAGTAACACCCAACGACATCAAGCAGGAAGGCACGGACATCCTTTTCTTCTTTTATAGTGAGGAGGAAGTCGACAAACTTCTGTCTTACAGCGCTAACTTCTCCAACCAACACCTTCGTCTCAACTTCCCACGCCAGTACCTGGCTGAACACTCTGTCGTTATTCACGATCTCAGTCAATGGATCGTGGAACAAGATGACGCTGATGATAGTGCGTTCATGCACGACTTCAAGGCATCAAACCCGGACCTACGGCTTCACCAAGCTCAATTCTTCAATTCAAGTCGCTCCCTGAAGCTGACCTTCGAGACGGTAGCTTCGGCTACTATGGCTACCAGAAATGGAGTTTACAGCTTTGGAATTCACATTCCGCCTTTCCGTGTGAAGATGGAACGTTTTCACATCGTCAACCAGTGCCTCCGATGCTACGAGTACACCCACTCCACCAGCAAATGTACCCAGCGGATTCAGAAGTGTAGCCTCTGCTCAGCTGACCACCATTACTCCATCTGCAAGTCTGAAACACTATGCTGCTTGCTGTGCAAAGGCGATCATCCAGCAATCTCCATACATTGTCCTCACAGACAAAACGCTATTAAAAACATGGAGAAATCCACATCTTCAACCGGAGCCAGTACCTCTGAAGCAACAAGCCAATCAGCGACCACCTCTACTTCAGGTTTCAACGCCCAAGCCGCCATCTTCCCGGAGCTCCCGGGAGGACGTCCCACTGCTACTACCAGCCAATGGGGAGCCAGCTCCCAAACGCCAACCAGCGATTCGTCGAGCCAGCCATCGCCACCGGCCCAACCAAAGACAAAGCTAATTGGGCAGAGCACAGTAAAAGCTCTGATATCAACAGCCAGAATTACTGCTGGCAATAACCCCCGAGAATTCGTGAGGCTTCTGAAAATTCTGTACAAGGCGAACGGTCTCCCTACCTTCATTGTTCCTGAGGAAGTTTTCAACGCTCCGCGTTCATCTCCAACAACTGACCCTGTAGAGGAGGATGCTGACTCTACATCCGACGACGACGATTCCGCCACTGCAATGCAGCCCTCAGATCCTGTTCGGGTACCTACAGCTCACAAGACTCTGCCTCATGTGACCCCCACTTCTGCATCAGTTCCCGTTACCAACCATGACATCACTGTGAACGCAGCCACGCTTTCTGACATACTGTCAGCTCCTGCTCCACACGCTTCTCCAGCTGCTGCTGTCCCTTCACCCGTCTTAGTGGCGAATTTCGCTGCTATCGACCCTTGGTGTGACCCTATAGAGGGTACCGACTATGCAGCACCTTCTGCTGCAGTACCTACCGCTGTTACACACCCTCCGAGAACTCTACCTTCAAGACATCAACCCTCAAGAACCCAACCTTCAAGAAATCTACCCCAGCGTGTCAACACCCCTGCTCCTCACTCATCTGATGAATCGGATGAGGACGTATCTGTCGGTACACCATCACCCCCAAGGAAAGATCACCTTCAAGCATCAACACGAACCGTGACCACCAAGACCGACAAGCCCAAAAAAAAGAACAACGATCAAAGTTTGGTGAAATCAACAAGAAAGAAGACTCCTAACGAACTGACTTAACATCATCTGACATCAAACCTCCGCTGCCAGCTGCTTGCGTTCCCGGCCTCTGTGTGTATTGCAAATGACACCCCACTCAATTCTACTTTCATCTGATCAAGCTCAAATCCACGGTGGTTGGGCCACCGATCTTTCATCTCCCCTCTTCACCTCATCTCCAGATCCTTGCTCAAGATTTCTGCAACCTCGCCCCGTTCTTCCATCCCCTGCTTGCCAGCTCTATGGACTTTTTAATCCGTTAATCCGGCCATCACAAACCACAGTTGTTCACCATGGCTCGCACCAAGCAGACTGCTCGCAAGTCCACGGGAGGCAAGGCTCCTCGTAAGCAGCTGGCCACCAAGGCAGCACGCAAGTCTGCTCCTGCCACAGGGGGTGTGAAGAAGCCTCACCGTTACAGGCCCGGAACGGTCGCCCTGCGTGAGATCCGTCGTTACCAGAAGAGCACCGAGTTGCTCATCAGGAAACTTCCCTTCCAGCGTCTGGTGCGCGAGATTGCCCAGGACTTCAAGACCGATCTTCGCTTCCAGTCGTCTGCCGTCATGGCTTTACAGGAGGCATCCGAGGCTTACCTGGTCGGTCTCTTCGAGGACACTAACCTCTGTGCCATCCACGCCAAGCGTGTCACCATCATGCCAAAGGACATTCAGCTTGCTCGCCGTATCCGTGGAGAGCGTGCATAAGCTAAATCGACCACCCTAGTATACACCAAACTCGGCCCTTCTCAGGGCCAAAATATCCTTCTAAGGAGATTTCAGACATTCCTAGCATAATTTAGGTGTCATACATACATGTGATATCAATAAATCAAGTCATTTGTAGTACAACCTGTTCTCTTACAAACAAAACGCCGTCGCTTTTCACTCTTATGCACTGTCAAGGATCACCCCCCCCCCCAAAATAAAAATTGTCATACTGTACTAGAAATAAAAGCAGCTTGTATAAGTGACATATACTGTCCAGTCCTGTTTTATTCTGTTTTCGGTCCTCTGGCTTAATCTGTTAAGTTAGGAGATGACATTTTAAATTAACCGTTTTCTTGACATTTTCAAACCTAAGAGGGTGGCCTGCATAGTAATCCTAATGTGGAACATAACAATGAATCTCTAATCTCTAGAAAAAAGATACCGAGTGCTTATATGTGTTGAGAGAGAGAGAGAGAGAGAGAGAGAGAGAGAGAGAGAGAGAGAGAGAGAGAGAGAGAGAGAGAGAGAGAGAGAGAGAGAGAGAGAGAGAGAGAGAGAGAGAGAGACACACACAGACAGACAGACAAGACAGACAAGACAGACAGACAGACAGACAGACAGACAGACAGACAGACAGACAGACAGACAGACAGACAGGCAGGCAGGCAGACAGACAGACAGACAGACAGACAGACAGACAGACACTGAGAGAGAGAAACACACACAGACAGTTTCATAAATATTCTCATTTTATAGCTATTTGCTTTCAGTGACAGAGGTTTTTGTTATAATAGTATTGGTGTCTAACACTCACAATCTCTTTAGAAATTAAAGTGTGGCTCCAATGGAGCCGAGTTTGTTGGTTTGAGGCCAAGCCACCACCACAGGGCAGTAAGTAAGCCGTTTACTTGGAGGAGGTGTACTTGGTGACGGCCTTAGTGCCCTCAGAGACGGCGTGCTTGGCCAGTTCTCCGGGCAACAGGAGCCTTACAGCCGTCTGGATCTCCCGACTGGTAATGGTGGAACGCTTGTTGTAGTGGGCCAGGCGAGAAGCCTCGGCGGCGATGCGCTCGAAGATGTCGTTCACGAACGAGTTCATGATCGACATGGCTTTGGAAGAGATACCAGTGTCGGGGTGGACCTGCTTCAGCACTTTGTAGATGTAGATGCTGTAGCTCTCCTTCCTCCTGCGCTTCTTTTTCTTATCGCCCTTGGCAATGGCCTTCTGGGCCTTTCCGGCCTTCTTGGCAGCCTTTCCAGATGCCTTGGGTGGCATGATGATGCTCGTGCTGGCTGGCGTTGCGATACAATAATGAACTTTTGCGCGAGGCGAGCTTTCCTTTTATATCCCGCTCGCGACTCAGCTCAGAGCGGGTCGCGTGGCGGAGCGCGCTGATTGGTCAGTGGCGGGCTCCCTTGATCCTGAGCGGGGTATATAACACGAAGCTCGATCTGCGGGGCGGCATAAAACCACCACAAACCCACAACAGCAGCAGCAATGTCAGGACGCGGCAAGGGAGGCAAAGTGAAGGGCAAGTCAAAGTCTCGCTCCAGCAGGGCCGGACTTCAGTTCCCCGTGGGCAGAATTCACCGTCTGCTGCGTAAGGGCAACTACGCCGAACGCGTCGGTGCTGGCGCTCCTGTCTACCTGGCAGCCGTCATGGAATACCTCGCTGCCGAAGTTCTGGAGCTCGCCGGTAACGCCGCACGTGACAACAAGAAGACCCGTATCATCCCACGTCACTTGCAGTTGGCCATCCGCAACGACGAAGAACTCAACAAACTTCTGTCTGGCGTAACCATTGCACAGGGAGGTGTTCTTCCAAACATTCAGGCAGTTCTTTTGCCAAAGAAGACAGAGAAGAAGTAAGCACTTCTGCCACCCACCACGACAAATACCATAACCAGGCTCCATCCGGAGCCACACACACTTTAATAGAGAGATTCAAGTAGACAATCAACTTTCAAACATTAATAATAACATTTATATTGATTTCATTTGGAATGTGTACATAACAAACAAACAAACAAAACAAAATTATAGGGGATATTCAGCATCACTTGGAATATTAACCAATCATATAAATCCAATATATATTTTATATTTTACTTTAAGCGAGGAATTCATATTCTATCAATTTTTAATCATACAAATGAACAAAAGCAATTCTTCACTAGACGTAACGAATGAATAAATGATCAAGGTTTTAATGTGTTTCATGAATAAATATATATATATATATATATATATATATATATATATATATATATATATATATATATATATATATATATAATATAATATAATATAATATATTATAATACTTGTGAACCAGAATATGTTTGAGCAGCAGCGATCGTGCCATTGGCCGAAGTGCAACAATTCAAATAATTTAAAGGGCCTGCTCGGGTATATAAGAGAGGCTGGGAGACTGGGGCCGGATGAATACAATGACAAACATCACACTGACATCGACACACAAGCACGCAACATACAAGACACCATCATTCATGCAGCAAACATCTCCATTCCTAAAACAGCACACAAACCACATTTCACTTTCACCCCCTCCATTCGCTCCAAACGCCTCTTAGCTTGCTATCACACTAGATTCTTACAAAACATACATCGTCATGGACAAATACTATGGGACCTAACAGCATTAAAAAACCATATCCTTAACAGCCTAGATGAAGATCACACAAAACATTGGAAACACCTTATAGAACAAGCAGAACAATACAGAAAACTGACACCTCAAGAATTCTGGAAACGAATCAAACGATTACAAGGATCAACTCACACACCGTTTAAATACCTTCTACATAATAACAACAAAATCACTGATCCTGAAGCAGTTCTCAACATTTTTAAACACCACTGGGAACAAATCTTTCACCCTCATCCTCCTGAACCATTTGCACGCCCCAACATTGAAATAGTCGAAGACTGGATACACCAAAATAGACAAGCAACTACACCAGACGACCTCATTCACCTTGAAAATCTCAATTCAATCACTGAACTACAGACTCCCCTAACTCTAGCTGATGTCAAGACAGCTCTCATGGGCACTCGTCGTAGAGCCCCTGGTGCGTCTGGCATTGGACATATCCTTCTTAGACAACTCCCTGCTTCTATCATTACTGCTATCACTAACCTATTCAACGCCTCCCTTGCCTCTGGATACTTTCCACTCAACTTTAAGTCTGCCACAGCCGTTCTTATTCCAAAACCTGGGAAACCCCACACTGACCCAAAGAACTATAGACCCATCAGCCTTCTAGAGACACTTGGCAAAGTCTTTGAAAGGCTGATCAACCAGAGACTTAGAACCCACCTTGAACACAATGACTTACTCACTAACAAACAGTTTGGATTTCGGCCTCACCGGTCCACTCACGACGCCTTAAACATCATGACTAACTACCTCAGTATCAATCAGCACCAAAGACTTAAGACTGCACTCATCACTAAGGACGTTGAGAAGGCCTTTGACACTGTTTGGCATGACGGCTTAAAATTCAAACTATGCAACAACTTTAATCTTCCTCTTATCACCACCAAACTTCTTTCGAACTACTTAGACAATAGGACAATGAGAATTAAGTTCCTCCAACAACACTCTGACTACTTCAACTTACACGCCGGTGTTCCCCAAGGCTCTGTTCTTGCCCCAACACTCTACATCCTATACATAAACGACATTCCTGACCCTGTTCATCACACTTCATTAACCATATGTTATGCTGATGATGTCTCTCACCTTGTCACCAGCAACACCATTGATACACTAACAAACAGAGCACAAACAGAACTTGATGTTGTCACTGAGTGGGAGTACAAATGGCGTATAAAAACCAACTCCAGCAAATCTAAAATCACCTACTTTTTCTGTAAAAGAACTATTCGCCCAATTCCTCTCAAACTCTATTCATACACTCAAAATCCTACTTATATCTCTGTATCTCCCTCCTCCACAGTCCTGGGACTCACATTTGATCGACAACTACTCTTTCACACACACATAACACAGAAACATGCAATAGCTCTTCAAGCCATGAAGAAACTATACAGACTTAGATTTGCAAAACCTGACACAAAAATGCACCTTTACAAAGCACTTATTAGACCTCTCCTAACATACGCTCCACTAGCTCTTTCTCTATCTGCACGCACTAACAAAATAAAACTTCAAAGAATACAGAACAGAGCACTAAGATGGGTACTCAACACCCGATGGCAAGAGTTAAATACCAGTCAAAGTCTCCATGAAAGTACTAACATTCCTGCCCTAAATACCTACTGGAAAACTCTATCAGACAAACAAATCGATAGACTACTCACTCATCATGAACAACATATTGATTTTCTCCTACACACTCTCAGACTACCACGAAACAATCATGACCTCTTCTCTACCATCCATGATCCTCTTCCTAACTCTGTATTTCGTTAAACTTTAGCTCTCAACACCCAGCATCCACTATCATTACATATTCAGCTCTCAACAACCAGCACAAACAATCCGTAAAAAAGTTCAGCCCTGACGCTCTTGAGCCAATCACTGTGATGTTGTGAGTTTGTGATGTCCCGATGTTGTCACTGAAAACACCCGACTGAGTCCCTGCCTCGAAAGCCGCAACCTAACGACACGCAGCTGGGTTTAGCCCTGGCACTTTTTCTCTTACAAATCTTCTTCCTCTCACCCCCCCTTATCTTCTTCTGTCCCCACTTCCAAGCTCGCCCCTATGGGCATCTTCTCCTGTATTATTCTGATTCTGGGGCCGGTGGTGGGTGATGGGTGATGAGTGATGGTGTGGTGTGGTGTGGTGTTGTTAAGAGTTGATTTACGGCCAGCCAGCCAGCTGCAGCCAAGGCAGGGCAGGGCAAGGCAAGGCAAGGCAAGGCAAGGCAAGGCAATAACAGGACAGGACAGCCAAGGCAAGGCAAGGCAAGGCAAGGCAAGGCAAGGCAAGCAGGCGGGCGGGCGGGCGGGCGGGCGGGCGGGCGGGCAGCCAGCCAGCCAGCCAGCCAGCCAGCCAGCCAGCCAGCCAGCCAGCCAGGCAGGCAGGCAGGCAGGCAGGCAGGCAGGCAGGCAGGCAGCCAGGCAGCCAGCCAGTCAGCCAACCAGCCAGCCAGCCAGCCAGCCAGCCAGGCAGGCAGGCAGCCAGCCACTCCCACTTTGTATTTATATGCATTCAATTTATATTCAAACATTATATATGTTAAGGGCCTAGTTTTAGTGTTTATTTTAAAAATGACAAACATCGAGTCGTTTTACCAGTCCTTTAGCGTTAACGGTGATGCATTTTAAAACTGAACAGAAATCACCTTTTCTGGATATATCAAATATCGAATCCGCTTAATGTGCCTACAATTCAATCATTCAAAAAATACATAATTTACATCATGCCTTTTCATAGAACAGACAATAAGATTTGAGACAATAAGAACTTTAGTTTTATAACTAAAGTTGCACAATTATACCAACTCTATGGTGGCTGGGTGGTAAGGTGTGTGGCTGGTGTTTTGGAAGTCGCGAGTTCAAACGACCCAATGGGAGTACTTTTTTTTTTTTTTTTATGCCATACAATCTTCCTAGTACTATTATGTAGGTGTGTGTGTGTGTGTTTTTATTCATTCTTTGGTTTTATAGATGACATACATATTGACTCCTTTTACCGGTCCTTAATTAGGCTCTGGGGAAGCAATGGTGGTGGTGGTGGTGGTGGTGCATTTAAAACTAAACCAAAAATCACCAGTTCTGGACGCGTCAAATATCATATCCGCTTAATGTGTCTACAACCTAATTACTTAAAACTACACTATTTAATTCATTCATATCACGTGCATATTGGTCATTATGCTCATACAACCGACATAACAATTTATTTTCATTATTAGAATCATACATTTCATCAAGTAATACAGATACAAAGAGATTTTCTTTCTGAGAAGACCGTTAGTATTGGCTGGCTGGCAGGCAGGCAGGCAGGCATTTGAGGGTTATTATTTCGCCTGTTGATTGGGGGGAGGGTTGATGTGTTAGGGGGTTTTCGGTTAGGTGTGGTGGTGGTGATTGGTGGTGATTGGTGGTGGTGGTGATTGGTGGTGATTGGTGGTGAGTAGTGGTGGTGGTGGTGGTGGTGGTGGTAGTAGGTGGGAGGGGGGGGGGGAAGGGGAATGATGGTCTGTGGATTCCTTCTCCGTACCCCTTACATATAAGCAAAAACATGCCTTCCTGTGGGTATAGAAACATTAACACAAATTATATCAGTAACTGATATTGTAGCCTTTTAAACAGAAAAGATTTGTACATACAAATACTTTTAAATTATCATTTATTTGTGGAAATGGCATTTACGTCATTAAATTGATACCTCAGCATCAAGTGTCCTGCAGTGGTCCAGTGGTAAAGTGTATATAAGTGATGCGTATTCTTGGAGTTGCGAGTTCAAACCCGGATTAAGCTATATATATATATATATATATATATATATATATATATATATATATATATATATATATATACAACATGTTTTGTTTTGGTTGTTTGTTTTTGTATAAAGCCTCACACACTATATTAAGCGAGTTTGTTTTAAACATGACATACATATTAATTCATTTTACCAGGCCTTATTCCACACAACTCCGTGAATTTCCCGTGGAGCCAGCCAGCCAGCCAGCCATTCAAACAAAAACAAACGAAACAAAACAAAACAAAACAAAAAACATTATTGCCAACAGCATTTGGTGTTCCCAGGCGGTCACCCATCCAAGTACTAACCAAACCCAACGTTGCTTAACTTCGCTGATCGGACGAGAAGCGGTGTTCTCAACGTGGTATGGCCGTTGGCATGAGACTGCCTACACATTGTGGCTAATAACCAACTCTTTTTAGTCATCACGGCAGGATACGGACCTTCTTGTGGTGTCTTAATGGTAATTGTATCCTAACATATTTTTGTCTCCTTGGCATGGATATTTAACATCGTTTATTCAGTCTTGGGTTTATGTTCTTTCGCCATTTACAGACATTTTACATCTACCTACTTCCTCAGCCTACCCTGCCAATTTCTAATGAATTTGTGGATTTTCTTTTGTAATACATACATGTGTGTGCTCATCTGCTCTTCAGTTTTTATGATATTTGTCTCATCTGTCCTGCTTTATGATACTTTTACAAAGAACATGAACAAATGCTTCTATTTTAGAGAAGATATGGGATCCAGGTTTCGGAGCCGTAAAACCAACCGTCGTGATTGGTGGACGAGTTGCCAGGTTGCAGCTTCTGTACCGTGCCGGCACATAAATAGGTTCGGCTCAAGCGGCGGCAGCATCATTCCCCCGTGACTGTCTGAGCGTCTCTCATCACCTTGGTTATCTCATCATCATCATGGTAGAAGCAAAGCCTACCAAGAAGGCTGCGGCTGCTGCTGCTGTGGTGGCCACCACCAGGAAACCTCGCGTCCAGGTTGCTCACCCGAAAACTAGTCAAATGGTTCTAGCCGCGGTCGCAGCACTCAAAGACCGTAAGGGCTCGTCTCTACAAGCAATCAAGAAGTACGTTGTTGCCAACAACAAAGTCGAGGCTGCCAAGATCGCCATTTACATCCGAAGATTTCTCAAGAAAGCAGTGGCTGACGGCATTCTTGTTCAGACCAAGGGAAGTGGAGCTAGTGGATCATTCAAGCTGGCCGTAGCAGAGAAGAGGGCCGTTCTAACTCCCAAGAAAGCCACCACAACCAAGAAACCATCTACAGCAGCAAAGAAGGCCGTGGTAACTCCCAAGAAAGCCGCCACAAGCAACAAACCACCTACAGCCTTGAAAAAGAAGCAGCAGCAGCAGCAGCTTGTTGTTGGGAACAAAAAGCCCAAAATAAAGAGAGCTTCAAAATCTCCCAAACCACCCAAGGCAAAGAAAGCTGTCAAGAAAACAACAAAGGCAAAATAAACGACGACATGCAAGCAGCATGAATACACATGACAATAAACATCCAGGCCTCCCCCCTCAGTGGAGGGGCCTCATATGATTCCAAAAAGAGTTTAGTTTTGTAGACAAATAAATCATTACTTTTGGGGTAGATTTACTCTGTATATTATATATATATATATATATATATATATATATATATATATATATATATATATATATATATATATATATATATATATATATATATATATATATATATATATATATATATATATATATATATATATATACACACATACATGGGTGAGGTGATATGGTACCAAAGTTTTTGGTGAGGTGATTGACATTTACACAAGATAAAACACGAACCAATGGGAATAAAAACATAAGAATGGAAGTAACTGCAGAAGGCCTATTGGCCCATAACACAAGCACTTCCTCTTGATGCTTCTATATTGGTTCGGAGTCTTGAAGCTATAATATATATATATATATATATATATATATATATATATATATATATATATATATATATATATATATATATATATATATATATATATGCACACAAAACTAAATAGTCTTGTTAGACAAATTGCCCCTATTAGAGGCAAGTTGACTAACAAGCCGAATGACTGCAATTGTTTTGAATTTGAGTTAAATCTAACATAGAAATGTAATCAAACCTAACCTAACCTATGCTAACCCAAGCTAAGCTAACCTAACCTAACCTAAGCTAACCCAAGCTAAGCTAAGCTAACCTAACCTAACCTAACCTAACCTAACCTAAGCTAAGCTAACCTAACCTAACCTAACCTAACCTAACCTAACCCAGCAATTCATGATCTTAATATAATACTGTTAATTGGATAAACCAATTTGGAAAGAAATGTTCGAAAATAACAAAATTAACTGTGCTTGTTAGGAAAATTGGGCCTTGCATACTTGTCCCAATAGTGTGGTTCTCGCTTTTAGGTACGACATAAACGTATACCTAAGTTGAGAGAGAAAAAGATTCGCACTCAAACATGCATATCGATTGCCAGTCCTGAATTCTGGGTAGATATTCGTGTCCTCCCTTTTCATTTACCATCAATTGGATACTATCAAAACAGCTCTGAGAAGGATAAAATGAATAAAACGGGTAGCTCACTCATGTAAAAAGGAAGAGTTGGGAAAGATCTCTCTCTCTCTCTCTCTCCCCCTCACCCCCCCCCCCCACCAATGATCCTGCTCTGCTAGTATATAACGTAACAAACCTTCCCCCCCCCCTCCCTCCCCAATCAGAGTCCCTTTAAGCATGCGAGGATAAAAAATAGATTTCATAAGACCCAATGTGCTAGCTGATATCAAAACAATTTATGTTATCGTCTATTAAGCCCTTCAGTAAAAAAGTATAGGGACCTAATTAGGTCCCGTTTTGAGGTGGTGGTGGGTGGAATCGATGGATTAGCCAAGCTCTTATCCGCCGAATCCGTAGAGGGTACGACCCTGGCGCTTCAGAGCGTACACCACGTCCATGGCAGTGACGGTCTTCCTCTTGGCGTGTTCCGTGTAGGTTACAGCATCATGGATGACGTTCTCGAGGAACACCTTCAGGACGCCACGGGTCTCTTCGTAGATGAGACCCGAAATACGCTTCACGCCGCCACGACGAGCTAAGCGACGAATAGCGGGCTTGGTGATGCCCTGGATGTTGTCACGTAGCACCTTACGATGACGCTTGGCGCCACTTTTTCCGAGTCCCTTGCCTCCCTTGCCGCGTCCAGTCATGGTGTTGAAGTTGTGTGAATCGAATTGACGAATGCCCGCACGATTTCCCGACTATATCCCATCAAGCGGACGTACTAGTAGCATTGCAACTCCTGCCTGCCCTTACTTTACGCTTGTGGTCGAGTAGACACGGCTTTCTCACAACGCTTTCAAAACTGCAGTTGCCTACTCGTCTGTTTCACGTCCCTGTGAAATGACTTTTGCACAAATCCAAAAAATAGAGCAAAATCAGCGATAATAGTGATTGAGGTGAGCCGCCTGTTGGCTGCAGCCAGAGGAAGGAGGGGAGGGGCAACGGGGTGACGTAGGCGAGTCGAGCAGCCAATGGCGCTCGAGCAAGCGCCTCGAGACGGCGTATATAAGCAAAAATTTTTCGGCGCCGGCCATCACAAACCACAGTTGTTCACCATGGCTCGCACCAAGCAGACTGCTCGCAAGTCCACGGGAGGCAAGGCTCCTCGTAAGCAGCTGGCCACCAAGGCAGCACGCAAGTCTGCTCCTGCCACAGGGGGTGTGAAGAAGCCTCACCGTTACAGGCCCGGAACGGTCGCCCTGCGTGAGATCCGTCGTTACCAGAAGAGCACCGAGTTGCTCATCAGGAAACTTCCCTTCCAGCGTCTGGTGCGCGAGATTGCCCAGGACTTCAAGACCGATCTTCGCTTCCAGTCGTCTGCCGTCATGGCTTTACAGGAGGCATCCGAGGCTTACCTGGTCGGTCTCTTCGAGGACACTAACCTCTGTGCCATCCACGCCAAGCGTGTCACCATCATGCCAAAGGACATTCAGCTTGCTCGCCGTATCCGTGGAGAGCGTGCATAAGCTAAATCGACCACCCTAGTATACACCAAACTCGGCCCTTCTCAGGGCCAAAATATCCTTCTAAGGAGATTTCAGACATTCCTAGCATAATTTAGGTGTCATACATACATGTGATATCAATAAATCAAGTCATTTGTAGTACAACCTGTTCTCTTACAAACAAAACGCCGTCGCTTTTCACTCTTATGCACTGTCAAGGATCACCCCCCCCCCCCAAAATAAAAATT
This sequence comes from Procambarus clarkii, assembly GCF_040958095.1. Classification (NCBI taxonomy): domain Eukaryota; kingdom Metazoa; phylum Arthropoda; class Malacostraca; order Decapoda; family Cambaridae; genus Procambarus; species Procambarus clarkii. The sequence continues at coordinate 662,059 of NW_027189142.1, forward strand.
GTCATACTGTACTAGAAATAAAAGCAGCTTGTATAAGTGACATATACTGTCCAGTCCTGTTTTATTCTGTTTTCGGTCCTCTGGCTTAATCTGTTAAGTTAGGAGATGACATTTTAAATTAACCGTTTTCTTGACATTTTCAAACCTAAGAGGGTGGCCTGCATAGTAATCCTAATGTGGAACATAACAATGAATCTCTAATCTCTAGAAAAAAGATACCGAGTGCTTATATGTGTTGAGAGAGAGAGAGAGAGAGAGAGAGAGAGAGAGAGAGAGAGAGAGAGAGAGAGAGAGAGAGAGAGAGAGAGAGAGAGAGAGAGAGAGAGAGAGAGAGAGAGAGAGAGAGAGAGAGAGAGAGAGAGAGAGAGACACACACAGACAGACAGACAAGACAGACAAGACAGACAGACAGACAGACAGACAGACAGACAGACAGACAGACAGACAGACAGACAGGCAGGCAGACAGACAGACAGACAGACAGACAGACAGACAGACACTGAGAGAGAGAAACACACACAGACAGTTTCATAAATATTCTCATTTTATAGCTATTTGCTTTCAGTGACAGACGTTTTTGTTATAATAGTATTGGTGTCTAACACTCACAATCTCTTTAGAAATTAAAGTGTGGCTCCAATGGAGCCGAGTTTGTTGGTTTGAGGCCAAGCCACCACCACAGGGCAGTAAGTAAGCCGTTTACTTGGAGGAGGTGTACTTGGTGACGGCCTTAGTGCCCTCAGAGACGGCGTGCTTGGCCAGTTCTCCGGGCAACAGGAGCCTTACAGCCGTCTGGATCTCCCGACTGGTAATGGTGGAACGCTTGTTGTAGTGGGCCAGGCGAGAAGCCTCGGCGGCGATGCGCTCGAAGATGTCGTTCACGAACGAGTTCATGATCGACATGGCTTTGGAAGAGATACCAGTGTCGGGGTGGACCTGCTTCAGCACTTTGTAGATGTAGATGCTGTAGCTCTCCTTCCTCCTGCGCTTCTTTTTCTTATCGCCCTTGGCAATGGCCTTCTGGGCCTTTCCGGCCTTCTTGGCAGCCTTTCCAGATGCCTTGGGTGGCATGATGATGCTCGTGCTGGCTGGCGTTGCGATACAATAATGAACTTTTGCGCGAGGCGAGCTTTCCTTTTATATCCCGCTCGCGACTCAGCTCAGAGCGGGTCGCGTGGCGGAGCGCGCTGATTGGTCAGTGGCGGGCTCCCTTGATCCTGAGCGGGGTATATAACACGAAGCTCGATCTGCGGGGCGGCATAAAACCACCACAAACCCACAACAGCAGCAGCAATGTCAGGACGCGGCAAGGGAGGCAAAGTGAAGGGCAAGTCAAAGTCTCGCTCCAGCAGGGCCGGACTTCAGTTCCCCGTGGGCAGAATTCACCGTCTGCTGCGTAAGGGCAACTACGCCGAACGCGTCGGTGCTGGCGCTCCTGTCTACCTGGCAGCCGTCATGGAATACCTCGCTGCCGAAGTTCTGGAGCTCGCCGGTAACGCCGCACGTGACAACAAGAAGACCCGTATCATCCCACGTCACTTGCAGTTGGCCATCCGCAACGACGAAGAACTCAACAAACTTCTGTCTGGCGTAACCATTGCACAGGGAGGTGTTCCTCCAAACATTCAGGCAGTTCTTTTGCCAAAGAAGACAGAGAAGAAGTAAGCACTTCTGCCACCCACCACGACAAATACCATAACCAGGCTCCATCCGGAGCCACACACACTTTAATAGAGAGATTCAAGTAGACAATCAACTTTCAAACATTAATAATAACATTTATATTGATTTCATTTGGAATGTGTACATAACAAACAAACAAACAAAACAAAATTATAGGGGATATTCAGCATCACTTGGAATATTAACCAATCATATAAATCCAATATATATTTTATATTTTACTTTAAGCGAGGAATTCATATTCTATCAATTTTTAATCATACAAATGAACAAAAGCAATTCTTCACTAGACGTAACGAATGAATAAATGATCAAGGTTTTAATGTGTTTCATGAATAAATATATATATATATATATATATATATATATATATATATATATATATATATATATATATATATATATATATATATATATATATATATATAATATAATATAATATAATATATTATAATACTTGTGAACCAGAATATGTTTGAGCAGCAGCGATCGTGCCATTGGCCGAAGTGCAACAATTCAAATAATTTAAAGGGCCTGCTCGGGTATATAAGAGAGGCTGGGAGACTGGGGCCGGTGGTGGGTGATGGGTGATGAGTGATGGTGTGGTGTGGTGTGGTGTGGTGTTGTTAAGAGTTGATTTACGGCCAGCCAGCCAGCTGCAGCCAAGGCAGGGCAGGGCAAGGCAAGGCAAGGCAAGGCAAGGCAAGGCAATAACAGGACAGGACAGCCAAGGCAAGGCAAGGCAAGGCAAGGCAAGGCAAGGCAAGCAGGCGGGCGGGCGGGCGGGCGGGCGGGCGGGCGGGCAGCCAGCCAGCCAGCCAGCCAGCCAGCCAGCCAGCCAGCCAGCCAGCCAGCCAGCCAGGCAGGCAGGCAGGCAGGCAGGCAGGCAGGCAGGCAGGCAGCCAGGCAGCCAGCCAGTCAGCCAACCAGCCAGCCAGCCAGCCAGCCAGCCAGGCAGGCAGGCAGCCAGCCAGCCAGCCACTCCCACTTTGTATTTATATGCATTCAATTTATATTCAAACATTATATATGTTAAGGGCCTAGTTTTAGTGTTTATTTTAAAAATGACAAACATCGAGTCGTTTTACCAGTCCTTTAGCGTTAACGGTGATGCATTTTAAAACTGAACAGAAATCACCTTTTCTGGATATATCAAATATCGAATCCGCTTAATGTGCCTACAATTCAATCATTCAAAAAATACATAATTTACATCATGCCTTTTCATAGAACAGACAATAAGATTTGAGACAATAAGAACTTTAGTTTTATAACTAAAGTTGCACAATTATACCAACTCTATGGTGGCTGGGTGGTAAGGTGTGTGGCTGGTGTTTTGGAAGTCGCGAGTTCAAACGACCCAATGGGAGTACTTTTTTTTTTTTTTTATGCCATACAATCTTCCTAGTACTATTATGTAGGTGTGTGTGTGTGTGTTTTTATTCATTCTTTGGTTTTATAGATGACATACATATTGACTCCTTTTACCGGTCCTTAATTAGGCTCTGGGGAAGCAATGGTGGTGGTGGTGGTGGTGGTGCATTTAAAACTAAACCAAAAATCACCAGTTCTGGACGCGTCAAATATCATATCCGCTTAATGTGTCTACAACCTAATTACTTAAAACTACACTATTTAATTCATTCATATCACGTGCATATTGGTCATTATGCTCATACAACCGACATAACAATTTATTTTCATTATTAGAATCATACATTTCATCAAGTAATACAGATACAAAGAGATTTTCTTTCTGAGAAGACCGTTAGTATTGGCTGGCTGGCAGGCAGGCAGGCAGGCATTTGAGGGTTATTATTTCGCCTGTTGATTGGGGGAGGGTTGATGTGTTAGGGGGTTTTCGGTTAGGTGTGGTGGTGGTGATTGGTGGTGATTGGTGGTGGTGGTGATTGGTGGTGATTGGTGGTGAGTAGTGGTGGTGGTGGTGGTGGTGGTGGTAGTAGGTGGGAGGGGGGGGGGGGGAAGGGGAATGATGGTCTGTGGATTCCTTCTCCGTACCCCTTACATATAAGCAAAAACATGCCTTCCTGTGGGTATAGAAACATTAACACAAATTATATCAGTAACTGATATTGTAGCCTTTTAAACAGAAAAGATTTGTACATACAAATACTTTTAAATTATCATTTATTTGTGGAAATGGCATTTACGTCATTAAATTGATACCTCAGCATCAAGTGTCCTGCAGTGGTCCAGTGGTAAAGTGTATATAAGTGATGCGTATTCTTGGAGTTGCGAGTTCAAACCCGGATTAAGCTATATATATATATATATATATATATATATATATATATATATATATATATATATATATATATATATATATATATATATATATACAACATGTTTTGTTTTGGTTGTTTGTTTTTGTATAAAGCCTCACACACTATATTAAGCGAGTTTGTTTTAAACATGACATACATATTAATTCATTTTACCAGGCCTTATTCCACACAACTCCGTGAATTTCCCGTGGAGCCAGCCAGCCAGCCAGCCATTCAAACAAAAACAAACGAAACAAAACAAAACAAAACAAAAAACATTATTGCCAACAGCATTTGGTGTTCCCAGGCGGTCACCCATCCAAGTACTAACCAAACCCAACGTTGCTTAACTTCGCTGATCGGACGAGAAGCGGTGTTCTCAACGTGGTATGGCCGTTGGCATGAGACTGCCTACACATTGTGGCTAATAACCAACTCTTTTTAGTCATCACGGCAGGATACGGACCTTCTTGTGGTGTCTTAATGGTAATTGTATCCTAACATATTTTTGTCTCCTTGGCATGGATATTTAACATCGTTTATTCAGTCTTGGGTTTATGTTCTTTCGCCATTTACAGACATTTTACATCTACCTACTTCCTCAGCCTACCCTGCCAATTTCTAATGAATTTGTGGATTTTCTTTTGTAATACATACATGTGTGTGCTCATCTGCTCTTCAGTTTTTATGATATTTGTCTCATCTGTCCTGCTTTATGATACTTTTACAAAGAACATGAACAAATGCTTCTATTTTAGAGAAGATATGGGATCCAGGTTTCGGAGCCGTAAAACCAACCGTCGTGATTGGTGGACGAGTTGCCAGGTTGCAGCTTCTGTACCGTGCCGGCACATAAATAGGTTCGGCTCAAGCGGCGGCAGCATCATTCCCCCGTGACTGTCTGAGCGTCTCTCATCACCTTGGTTATCTCATCATCATCATGGTAGAAGCAAAGCCTACCAAGAAGGCTGCGGCTGCTGCTGCTGTGGTGGCCACCACCAGGAAACCTCGCGTCCAGGTTGCTCACCCGAAAACTAGTCAAATGGTTCTAGCCGCGGTCGCAGCACTCAAAGACCGTAAGGGCTCGTCTCTACAAGCAATCAAGAAGTACGTTGTTGCCAACAACAAAGTCGAGGCTGCCAAGATCGCCATTTACATCCGAAGATTTCTCAAGAAAGCAGTGGCTGACGGCATTCTTGTTCAGACCAAGGGAAGTGGAGCTAGTGGATCATTCAAGCTGGCCGTAGCAGAGAAGAGGGCCGTTCTAACTCCCAAGAAAGCCACCACAACCAAGAAACCATCTACAGCAGCAAAGAAGGCCGTGGTAACTCCCAAGAAAGCCGCCACAAGCAACAAACCACCTACAGCCTTGAAAAAGAAGCAGCAGCAGCAGCAGCTTGTTGTTGGGAACAAAAAGCCCAAAATAAAGAGAGCTTCAAAATCTCCCAAACCACCCAAGGCAAAGAAAGCTGTCAAGAAAACAACAAAGGCAAAATAAACGACGACATGCAAGCAGCATGAATACACATGACAATAAACATCCAGGCCTCCCCCCTCAGTGGAGGGGCCTCATATGATTCCAAAAAGAGTTTAGTTTTGTAGACAAATAAATCATTACTTTTGGGGTAGATTTACTCTGTATATTATATATATATATATATATATATATATATATATATATATATATATATATATATATATATATATATATATATATATATATATATATATATACACACATACATGGGTGAGGTGATATGGTACCAAAGTTTTTGGTGAGGTGATTGACATTTACACAAGATAAAACACGAACCAATGGGAATAAAAACATAAGAATGGAAGTAACTGCAGAAGGCCTATTGGCCCATAACACAAGCACTTCCTCTTGATGCTTCTATATTGGTTCGGAGTCTTGAAGCTATAATATATATATATATATATATATATATATATTATATATATATATATATATATATATATATATATATATGCACACAAAACTAAATAGTCTTGTTAGACAAATTGCCCCTATTAGAGGCAAGTTGACTAACAAGCCGAATGACTGCAATTGTTTTGAATTTGAGTTAAATCTAACATAGAAATGTAATCAAACCTAACCTAACCTATGCTAACCCAAGCTAAGCTAACCTAACCTAACCTAAGCTAACCCAAGCTAAGCTAAGCTAACCTAACCTAACCTAACCTAACCTAACCTAAGCTAACCTAACCTAACCTAACCTAACCTAACCTAACCCAGCAATTCATGATCTTAATATAATACTGTTAATTGGATAAACCAATTTGGAAAGAAATGTTCGAAAATAACAAAATTAACTGTGCTTGTTAGGAAAATTGGGCCTTGCATACTTGTCCCAATAGTGTGGTTCTCGCTTTTAGGTACGACATAAACGTATACCTAAGTTGAGAGAGAAAAGATTCGCACTCAAACATGCATATCGATTGCCAGTCCTGAATTCTGGGTAGATATTCGTGTCCTCCCTTTTCATTTACCATCATTTGGATACTATCAAAACAGCTCTGAGAAGGATAAAATGAATAAAACGGGTAGCTCACTCATGTAAAAAGGAAGAGTTGGGAAAGATCTCTCTCTCTCTCTCTCTCCCCCTCACCCCCCCCCCCCCACCAATGATCCTGCTCTGCTAGTATATAACGTAACAAACCTTCCCCCCCCCCCTCCCTCCCCAATCAGAGTCCCTTTAAGCATGCGAGGATAAAAAATAGATTTCATAAGACCCAATGTGCTAGCTGATATCAAAACAATTTATGTTATCGTCTATTAAGCCCTTCAGTAAAAAAGTATAGGGACCTAATTAGGTCCCGTTTTGAGGTGGTGGTGGGTGGAATCGATGGATTAGCCAAGCTCTTATCCGCCGAATCCGTAGAGGGTACGACCCTGGCGCTTCAGAGCGTACACCACGTCCATGGCAGTGACGGTCTTCCTCTTGGCGTGTTCCGTGTAGGTTACAGCATCACGGATGACGTTCTCGAGGAACACCTTCAGGACGCCACGGGTCTCTTCGTAGATGAGACCCGAAATACGCTTCACGCCGCCACGACGAGCTAAGCGACGAATAGCGGGCTTGGTGATGCCCTGGATGTTGTCACGTAGCACCTTACGATGACGCTTGGCGCCACCCTTTCCGAGTCCCTTGCCTCCCTTGCCGCGTCCAGTCATGGTGTTGAAGTTGTGTGAATCGAATTGATCGAATGCCCGCAC